>NC_137682.1:26563289-26628289 GCF_963989245.1 Nansenia antarctica | reverse complement strand
AGCTCATCATAACCGAAAGTGATCATATTTATACATTTTGTATAACTGTCCGGATAACATTGAGAATAAACGTGCAGGAGCGTGTCCCTCCCCCGCATACCTCCCAGCAATGGATTTAGTTGACACCAAATACATGTTGAATGCACATCACACAACCTATACAAAATACATTTCACTGCACACGTCGGAATGTACCGGTTATATAACAGGAACAAAACATGTTCTTGAACATTAGGCAAGCATGATTTACCCTATGGGCAGACATAATCAAATGTAGGCTACTGCAATGACTTTGCTGCTGCAACACACAACTTGACTAGCTTTGTAATCAGAATCAGAAGAAGAGCATGCTCGCCACGCCATTACATTACATACATACTCTGCTTGTCCTCCTGATTACATTGATTTATTCTGTTTACTGCTAATATCCTATCACTATTGCGTATGTAACTCGGATAAACCGAAGGGATTGGAACTGTCTAACTGTCTACAGGGCCGCTTGGGAGATATGCGAGGCCCTGTGCGAAGTCAGATTTGCGAGGCCTTTTATAATGATGTAGGCTACTGTTATAACCGCGCGACACGCACGCACCGATATATTGCAAGAAATGCGCTCACATGCTGTGCTGATAGACAATAGCATATCTACTTATTTAGATAGTTTACAACCATGTTTGTTTCATTTCAAACCTTTTATACTCGTAAAGGATTAGGATTTAGGATAAAGCAGTCATCATACCCAACATTAAATACGCACAAGCCATTATTGACATGAATAGAGATGTTACTCACCACCATGTAGGCCTATCCTTTATGTTGAAAAGCTTACAGCAAAAGCAAAAAGACATGTCCCGTTTTTGAGAGTACACAAGCCACTTTCTTTCTATATTTTCCCCATTTGGTAGTTTTCGGAGAAATAAAGTTTCACTAAAGTTCCTGTTCTCATTATTTTTTAGGATAACTAAATCCAGGTTTCATCTTTGGGGGACCTCTTCTAATGATCACTTCTGTAACTGTAGAGTCCATATGTACCGGCCAATTTACCAGGATCATCATACATGACATATCTAAAACCGTAGGCTCGTCTTGCGTTCCATCACTCTCAGCCCTGCTGCTGCTCTGAGTAGCTCCATCTTCCGCCTCCGTATCCTCTACTTCGCCACTCCTGACCATCATCACCTGGGGCTGGGCAGCCCCACTGCTGCCGGTGTAGCAGTTGTCCTCCTCCACCTCAGAGACATCATCTTTGCCTCTCAGGGGGGGCTGTGCCGTGCTACTACTAGCATTGCTAGTGCTAGCAGTAACGTTAGCTTCTTCGGTGCTAACGGGAGCCTCACTTGTTTTTAGAAATGTTTCGAACGAACCTCTAAGCGAGGCCCTGAAGCCTTCCTTTCTTTTATTTGTATTTCTTTTTTCAGCACCCGATTAACATTTTCTTCCTCGGTCTCGTTCCCTCGACATTTTGTCCGTTGCACTAAGCAGTCACTATGCACAACAAGTGTCAACGCGCGCCCAAACATTCTTTTCACGTTTCACGTAAGGTGTCATAGGGGGAAATTACTTGTTTCTGTTGCTAAGAATCTCCCTGTCCTACAGGTATGCTAGATTTTAGATGTGTGAACATTTAGAAATGTATTAAAGGCAAAAATAATAATATGGTCCCTTGCCTGGCGCTTTGGAGGGCCTCGCCAGCCAGGGTACCAAAAAAAAAAGAGAAAAAAAAATGTTTTTTTTTTTTTTATATTTTACCCTGCCTCACGCGAGGCCCTCCAAAGCGCGAGGCCCTGTGCCACCGCCCCAGCTAGCCCCCCCTTAAAGCGGCCCTGACTGTCTAACTGTCTAACTGTCTAACTGTCTAACTGTCTAACTGGCAATAAATGCGCTCCACAACGTAATTATGAGATCAAGAAACGATCAAGAAAAAGATGACCCTCCCCCATCAACCATTATACCAACTAAGATGATATAATGTAATAACAAAAACGAATATCCCAGTGTTCCCCACAAAACAAAGAATGCAAGGAATGCAAAACTATTTGAATGCTAACGATCGGACCTTGCGTTTCGAAAGTGACATGCGGATACACACCCTCATTGATACTCTTTGGACTCAAATTAAAATATGTAAAGATATTGGCCTACATAGATGCACACTATCAAGCCTCTGGGTTGCAACTGAGTTTCATGCTTCATGCGCATATAAACACATTATGCTACAAATATCAATCTTATTCACTGAATCTAATTCAGTACATGTAGGCTAATATATATATTCTGATATTTGTAGCATAATGTGTTCATATAATATCAATCTTATTCACTTCTTAGTGTCCCCCTGCAACCTCTGCTGATACTGAAGAGCATTGCAGCCTTGGGAAAAATACACAGAAATACTGCAAAATACTAACCTTAACCCTAACCCTTTACACAAGCTTACCCTGGTGTGATTTAGAAAATGTAAGGATACTGGGTGGTAGAACACACATATCTAGGAAAAGTCATGAAAGGAGGCTCCTGAAATTCGATTGAGTGCACTCCACCATGGCTCTTCTAGTGTTAATGCACATTTATGAACAACACATCTTATGCACAATTCTACTCTTGACTTCTAATGAATAATTTGGAGTGTCTCAGTGTCAGACAAACGTGTTCACCTGCTAGGGAGGATGGGGACAGGACCAGAAAAGGCCGCAGACAGCAGCAGGACTTGGGTAAACAAGTCAGCCTTGCTGAGGTCAGATCAGGGGAGGAGAGGCTGGAGGCGTTGGGGCTGGCCTGACTGATCTGACTGCAGAACAGCAGATGGAGCTGTCAATTACCCTCTCTCTGACAGTCCTTCAGTCAGATACGTACACTCCATGGGAGACAGATGGTATCAGGCTGAGTTGTGCTGGATGGAGGTTAAAAAGCACATTATGCAGCTGCATCCGTTAGGGTGATTGGACCCTTCAGTACATCACTGTATCTCTGGAGGGTATAGCAGTGGGAATCAATTAGCAATGTCTAATGTTCTGGTTTACTGTATTACTATAGTATAGTTAATAAACAATATATAGAAAGAGAGAGAGAGAGAGAGAGAGAGAGAGAGAGAGAGAGAGAGAGAGAATCAGTTTTGCTTTGCTTAAACACACACACACACACACACACACACACAAACATAAACACAATCATCTCAGATTCAGAGACGTCCTTCAGAACTCTCTCCTGGGTCTGTTGAACTGTTGATACAGTGTGGTATTACCATATTATGTCCACTAGATGGCACTGTATTTTAACAAGGATTTCTATTGGTGAATAAAGCATGAAATTCTTATAATGTTCTCAGTGTTAATTCAGAACATTGAAAATGACAATGATAAAGAACAGTTAAAATGTTAATACACACACACACACACACACACACACCTGCCTGTCAGTCATGCCAATATAGCATATTATAGTGAATGACAAAGGGACAGAGAACATTAAAGAAGAGAGAGGATTAGAAGACCTTCGGGATTGCAGCATTCATGCTCATGAGCATTTAGCATTTCTGTTAGTAGGACTAGACCAAACATAATCCTCTGTACGCATCTGTCATACAGCTGAAGTGTGCGCAAGCACGCATACACACGCATGTACACACACACGCACGCACGCACACACACACACGCGCACACACACACACACACACACACACACACACACACACACACACACACACACACACACACACAGACACACGCACACACTTTCTCTCTCACACTCACTCTGTCTCTCTCTCTCTCTCTCTCTCTCTCTCTCTCTCTCTCACTCTCTCTCTCTCTCTCTCTCTCTCATGCTTCTACATTCTATGTCACACCAATAGAAACATATTATACACCAACCTGGATGTCAGGTCCATGATTATTGGTCCATTAGGATGTGTGATTATATAGTTGCATAACAAGCGAAGTAATCTGTATTCACGCACAATGGACAATGTGCTCAACCCTAATGAATGACACATAAGATTAACAATTACACAGCACCAGCCAGACACTATCTACAGCTCCCTCTCCCATCCCCGACAGTCTCTCTTTTCATCACACAACCATGGTAATTGCATCAAATCTCTCTCCCCCTCTCTCCTCTATCTTCCTCTATTAGTGCACACTTTTCCTTTTTCTTGATAGACATTTCTACACAAGGGAAAATCTGATTCTGATTTTATACTGAGAGGTTTTACATTCATTCATTAATACCCATTAACCTACATTACCTCACTATCACTACTTCGAATCCAACCATGGAATTTGTCAAGGAACCTATGGGGTGTCGTACAAATACAATGGGGGAAATAAGTATTGAACTTCTTTTGTCCAGTAAATGTATTTCCAATGAGCCTATTCAAGTGACATTTGCACAAGACTTTGGTATTCACTCAAACAATCCAGACAAATCCAAACATTAAAGTCCATATGTAAATAAAGTTATGTGTAATTAAGTGGAATGAAACAGGAAAAAAGTATTGAACACACTAAGAAAAAAGCAGTACACCACAGCAAGGTTGGCTAGTTAGGAGGCAACTCTACCTCCAATCTGTGCTATTTAATGTAATTTGGGTTAGAATATATTGATGGGCTATAAAAGTTAGTTTTTTTTGTTACCAAGGTGCCACACAACAAACATCTAATGATGGGTTAAAGTAAAGAGCTGTCTCAAGACCTTCGCAACTAGATTGTTGCAAAACATGAATTGGCTACAGACGTATTTTCACGTATTTCACACCTTCTGAATCTTCCAGTAAGCACCATTGGGGCATTATCCCTAAGTGGAAGCAACATCACTCCACCATCAACCGGCCACGCACAGGAGCTCCTCACAAGATTACTGATCAGGGAGTCAGAAGGATACTTAGAAGAGTAGCCAAAGAGCCCAGGACCACTTGGAAAGAGCACCAGAAAGACTTGGAGGCAGCAGGTCCAACTGTGAGAGAAAGGACAGTAGGCAATGCACTCCACCGCCATGGCCTCTGTGCATGCTCAGCCCGCAAGACTCCACTACTGAAAAAAAGACATGTTGAAGCTCGTTTAAGGTTTGCCAAACAACATTTGGACAAGCCAGTGAACTACTGGGAGCATGTACTCTGGTCAGACCACAATTGAACTTTTTGGCTGTTACTCAACACACCATGTTTGGAGGAGACTCTGGCACTGCACATCACCCGAATAACACTATACCAACAGTGAAGGAGGTGGAAGTACGTATCAGGTGTGGGGCTGTTTCTCCTCTCGTGGTACTGGCAGACTTCATATCATTGAAGGAACAATGAATGGAGCCATGTACAAAGAGATTCTTGAGATGAACCTGCTGTCATCCACCAGGATGCTGAGGATGAGACGTGGGTGGACCTTCCAGCAGGACAACGATCCAAAGCAGACAGCAAAGGAAACTCGCAATTGGTTTCAGAGAAAGAAAATCAACTTGTTGGAATGGCCCAGTCAATCACCTGACTTAAACCCAATTGAACATTTGTGGAAGCATCTGAAGATCCAGATTCACAAGAGGGCCCAACTCAATCTGTGTAGAGGAATGGGCCAAAATCACACCTGATTACTGCGGGTGATTAGTTACTTCATACAGAAAGCGCCGTGAAGCTTAGTATTGAATTAATTTCAGTTAGTGTGTTCAATACTTTTTTCCTGTTTCATTCCACTTTATTACACATAACTTTATTTACATATGGACTTTAATGTTTAGATCCTTTTTCTGGATTGTTTGAGTTAATACCAAAGTCTGGTGCAAATTTCACTTGAATAGGCTCATTGGAAATACATTTACTGGACAAAATGTTGATGTGTTCAATACTTATTTCCCCCACTGTAAATGCTACACAGAGAGTTCAACAAATAAATCAATCAATTGCTTATCAATTGATTCTCCATCTTATTGGTCAGATTAAATGAGGTGTCATGCGAGCTGCCTCAGGAATCCCATGATGCTCTTTGCCCAGACCAAAGGGGGCAACAAAGGTCAATGTCTTATTAATCCCTGTTAACAGACCGAGAGAGAGAGAAAGAGAAAGAGAAAGAGAGAGAGAGAGAGAGAGAGAGAGAGAGAGAGAGAGAGAGCGAGAGAACATTGAATAAAATACCTCCTTGCTAGGAAACAAGGCCTGACGTGGAGCCAAAGTTGAACCAAATGCTCCCCTGTATGGCATAAAGGCATTTCGACTGCAAGCTCGCTTGACCCCTTGCACACGCGCGCGCACACACACACACACACACACACACACACACACACACACACACACACACACAGAAAAACCCTAAAAAACACACACTCCCTTCCTAACAGTCACACACTTCAGAGATTTGATCTGTAATTGGATCGCTTTCTATTTGGGGTCACTGAGAGAAGTAAAAGACTGGAGGCCTTTTACAATGTAGTAAAGAATAGAGATTAAAGAGGAGAGGAAAGGTTACCAAAAACGACTCTGTGTGAGTTGAGGAGGGGTAAAGGGAGGGAAATGAGAGCGAGAGAGCGAGAGAGAGAGAGAGAGAGAGAGAGAGAGAGAGAGAGAGAGAGGGGAAGAGAGAGAGAGAGAGAGAGAGGAAGAGAGAGAGAAGGTGATAATAAACAGAGGACAGGAGCTGTCTCTGTCCCTCATCTCCTCTCATCAACAGCTCACCCACCCCAGAGAACCATCGACCAATCAGCCAATCAATCCCAGCCCTGAGGACAGTGTGTGTATCAGTGGAGGAACTCATTGTAATGCATGGTATGTAATGCAGAATGGTATCACGTGTGTTTGTTTGATATCATTCCTCATTCCATTCCTTGCATTGGACTTCCTCTGATTTCTACCTCCACCAGCCTCCAATGGTGTGTGTGTGTCTGTGTGTGCGTGTGTGTGTGTGTGTGTGTGTGTGTGTGTCTTCTGACCAGAGGTGAGAACATACAGTCAAGCTATTAATTCAGTAGCCAAAAGTATGTAAGGACAGCATATATAGTGTGTATGATAGAATAGGGTGATATCAATGAGAAATATGTTTGGTGGTTTCTGTATCGTTATGACTGTGTAATGCAAGGATATCTATGTTGTAGTGGCGAACAGTACACATCTATCTGGACCCCCCCCCCTCTCTCTCATTGTTGTTCTCCCCTCCCTTTTCCCCTTTTCTCCCTCTGTCGATGACTCCCTGATCTGCCTCCCCCTTGCTTTCTCTCAATCCCCCCATCCTCTCATCCGCTTGTCTCTGAGAACATAAGATAATCCCCAGTGTGTTTGCAACAATGGCGTGTACAGAGAACAAACCTGTATGTGTTTGTGTGTGTCTGTGTATTCAACCACACAATTCAACCAAACTCTCTCATGCCATTCACAGTACATAGCATGGGCATACTAAACTGTATTCTAATAACAATAATAACTGTTATTGTGTGTGTGTGTGTGTGTGTGTGTGTGTGTGTGTGTGTGTGTGTGTGTGTCTGTGTATGGTTGTCAAAGCTATGATAAGCTATTAAAGCTATTAATTCAGTAGCCAAAAGTATGTAAGGACAGCATATATATTGTGCATGATAGAATAGGGTGATATCAATGAGAAATATGTTTGGTGGTTTCTGTGTCGTTATGACTATGTAATGCAATGATATCTATGTTGTAGTGGCGAACAGTACAAATCTATCTGGACCCCCCCCCCCTCTCTCTCGTTGTTGTTGAGCTGTAGTCCTAAATCTTACCATCATATTCCACCCCCGCCTCCAAGGCGGTGCAAGGCTGATTTGAAAGGCTTTTAATTATTGAAATGCAATTAATGCAGCACTCACTAGCAAGTGGGAACCAGTCACACACACACACACACACACACACACACACACACACACACACACACACACACACACACACACACACACTTGAGCAATCTCAAAGCAGGCACATCAACATAGATTAGCAAATGATACTGATTTAGATGTGATTTACATGTTTGGATGTAGATTAGATTTGATTCTATGAATACTAAGATATCCTATTGCACACTGATGCTGAGAGGTTAGTGGCTGTGTGTGGTTTGTTGTAATACACAGATAAATAGATGATGGCATTTTTCTGTCATTAGAAAGACTGACATGGAATCCTCTGCAAGCTCACCTAGGCTACGCAATTCCCAGTTCATTACAAGGCAACATTGTTTGGATAACGGTATCACAGCGCAGCGCTCTCCCATGCGCCTATGTTAGATGCAATAACAAGCGGAACCCATCATTATTCATTATGAGAATATGTTTACAGGCAATGCGCGAGTAATAATATGTCAAGGACACCCGCAATATTGGGCCTGTCTCATTTGGAAAAAAACAATGAAATAACATCGAAGAAATCAGTGAGATATTTGAGATAATTGAGAAAATTCAACGTGAAAAAAAAAATGTTAACATTTCTTCATTAGGCTATTTCTCGCGGTTGCCTAGTAACTTCACACGCCTCACCTATCACCAATAAAAAATAATGATCATGTGATAAAAATCAAGAATTAAAATCACATTTCTAAACATGACAGTGAACACGGCCAACCCAGTGGGTTCGCATTACACCGGGACTATTTCGTATTTTAGAATAATATTGTAAAAATGCCTTACCGAACGGCCGATCTCGGGTGTGGAGGGGGTGTGTGGAGGGATGCTGCGCGTCTCTGTGTCGCCTCTCGTTCTCTTCAGCAGGTCGCTCACGGAGCTAAATATGGCTGTGTTCGAAATGGCATACTAGCATACTCAATGAGTATATACTGCATACTGCTTACTAAATTCATAATACGTATGCCAATACCAGCCGACCGAAAATCTAGTTACATACATTTCTTGCATACTCAAATTTCACATAATCTACAGTGTGAACGCACTGCATACTCAAAATCTACGTCATATCTAGTATGAGTAGTATGCTAGTATGCCATTCCGAACACAGCCTATGTTTCGCTGATGGTCCCGCCCTCTCTATACACTGATTGGAGGGTCACCGAACATATGCATTTCGTGTTTTAATAAAATAACCATAATAATGTACCATTTACTCTTGTCTCATTCAATATTCACGTTATTGGGGATTTACAAGAGATTGTGTTTTTGGATAGTAGTCTGCCATTGATGCATGGATGTATTCGAATCTCAAATGACAGTTTAGCTACCTATGTTGTTTGGGACTTGGAGTTTCTATAGCTTCAGCGCCTAGGCATTTGCAACGTGGAGTGTGATCAGAAAGAACTACAATCTTCCTCCGGTTTAGTACAAGCTGATGGGTGGAAACCTCGCCTCTCATTGGCTAGTCAGACACTCACCGAGTGACGTCCCATAGTGACCACACCTCTCAGCTGGGGTACGGAAGTGCGGTTTCCAGTGGGGTTTTCCAATGCGGTGTCTGTACAAGTAAGTGTATGGAGGACCAAGTCTGTCAAAATTAACAATACATATAGACACATAAATGAATGTATGAACAAATAAATGAATGAATACACACAGTATAAGGAAATACATTTCTATATTTATTTATTCTTTTACGCATTCATTCTTTCTTTTCCACATTCATTCTTTCATTCTTTCCCCGATTATCAGATCTGTATGCAAATATGGGGGCGTGTTTCGCATTTTCATTGGTTGATACAATTGTCTTTTAACTACAATGCAGGTGATTGACGGTTCCAGGTACAGCAACTTTCAGCAGCTGTCACGGGTTTTCCTATGGGAGTTTAATTTAAATCTTTTTATATGTGTTATTAGACACATTTACAAACACATTGGTGAAGACATTTCTTGGAATTGTATTCCTATATTTCTTTTATATTTCCCTGACCAACTAATGTTTATAGAGAAATTATCCAGAAATGAATCTCAGTTTGCTATCTCTATTCAACTATAACATCTTTGATCAACCATGTCATTGTGGCTGTTAATTTACAAATGGCATATTTACAAATCATTTTACATTCATGAAAATAATGGTTTACACCTTTGTGTTTTTTATACCTATACCGACGAAATATCTATGCACTCCTTGCAGCTCGAGCTACTATGTACTGTATGTAGGATTTATCTTGCACACACACGCAAACACGAACACTCACACACACACACACACACACACACACACACACACACACACAGACACAGACACAGACACAGACACAGACACACACAGACACACACACACACACACACACACACACACACACACACACACACACACACACACACACACTCTTCTGCGGTCTAGCAGTCTGAATAAAATTAATTAAGAGCCTAGCTAAATATGGATGTGCAGTCTCTAGTTGGCACCCATGATTCTCTAATGAAGTGCTTACTGTGTTCACATGTCTACATGTTAACCTTTGTAAGTCTTTGCATTTCTGAATTCCCATTAGATCAGACAATGTTTGTTTTTATTTGATATAAACCCTCCAGCTGACAAATCAAAGTGTTCACACAGCCTATTGTGACGCTTAATGATATCAACTTACACCAACATCTGAAAATAGCTAGGTTCCAATCCAGAAAAACAACAATGGTCACTCCCCTCTGCAATACATGCAACATCTTAATTTAGAAATGATCTGTTTTGTAGTTGTAGCCTGGTAGCAAACTATGTTGGTAAAGGAGATAAATGCAACAGGATTGCTGCGAGATTAAACACTTTGTTTGCTGTGACAATAACCTACTCACTTTATTATAATAACTGGAATGGTCAATACAAAACCACAAAACCCTTATCCCCCAAAGCACACAATACCATGGACATGTCAATGTGCTGACATTGTCAGGCCCTCTACCTCGAGGTAGCTGGCAGTGCCTCTCTCTCTCTTTGGCTGTGTTCGAAATGGCATACTGCATACTAGCATACTCAATGAGTATATACTGCATACTGCATACTAGCATACTCAATGAGTATATACTGCATACTACCTACTAAATTCATAATAAGTATGCGAAAACCAGCTGACCGTTTACACAGTATGCATACTGCCTCCCAGAATGCATTTCCCACCGGCCGGCAGCGGGGATTTTAAGTCCTCCATTTTAACCTCCAAACCCGTTTATATATCTGATCAGAATTTTTTCCCCATTTCTGTTCGCTAGCTACATTATATTGCGGGGTTCAACAGAAATGTCGGAAGATATTAGCTAAACAAGTTGTAAAATGATTTGGGGGGCCAATATCTTTAGCTAGCTAAAGTAACTAGCTTAATTTATTGTTGACTTACCAGTTGGTAAAAGAACAGGATTCAAATAAATATATATGAGCAATAACATATCATGGGCGTGCTGCAGCAAGCACAATTACAACCCAACATGTTCCGTCTGAGGCTACAATACTGGGACCATTCGGGCTACAGGCAGTCAAATACTAGGCGAACGTGTGTGTAGGAAACAAATAAACTTGGATTTCATGCATTTCAAGTGTCATCTTTGTAATCATGACGATGTAGTCATGTCTAAGAATGCATTTCTCCATGTAAATTCCCAATAGGCTATAGTGAAAATACCACCGTTCATCCATGATCAGACTTAGCTAGGGTGCTGCAACTGAAGAGTATCAAATAGAGTGCAAAAAAGCAGCATCTGCACACACAAATCTGTGCAAAAAACAATGTTTATTGCAAGCTTTCGGTCCCCAGGCTATCGGACAATGTAAACAACAGCTGTATGACGAGTTTGTATGCAGGTGTGCAGCAGTCAGGTGTCGGCTGTTCCTCATTACACATCGTTAGCCCTCCATAAAGACCCGGTCCAGCCTTCACCACTCTGCCAGATTGTAGCTTCAGCGTTAAGTCACGCCTCTAGCTCCTCTGTCAACTTACTGCTCCACCAGTACTAGTCTGCTACTTACCCTTTAGTCCATTGCCTCCAGAACCCCAACCTGACTCCTGCTACCTGCCCTCCTGCCTGCCTGTCCTACCAGTCCTGCCTGTCTGCTCTACTGGCCTGACCCCCTGCCTGTCTGCCAACCATCCTACCCGCCTGACCCCCTGCCTGCCTGTCTGCCAACCATCCTACCTACCTGACCCCCTGCCTGTCTGCCAACCATCCCACCTGCCTGACCCCCTGCCTGTCTGCCAACCATCCTACCTGCCTGACCCCCTGCCTGTCTGCCAACCATCCTACCTGCCTGACCCCCAGCCTGTCTGCCAACCATCCTACCTGCCTGACCCCCTGCCTGTCTGCCAACCATCCCACCTGCCTGTCTGCCAACCATCCCACCTGCCTGTCTGCCAACCATCCCACCTACCTGACCCCCTGCCTGTCTGCCAACCATCCCACCTACCTGACCCCCTGCCTGTCTGCCAACCATCCCACCTACCTGACCCCCTGCCTGTCTGCCAACCATCCCACCTACCTGACCCCCTGCCTGTCTGCCAACCATCCCACCTACCTGACCCCCTGCCTGTCTGCCAACCATCCCACCTACCTGACCCCCTGCCTGTCTGCCAACCATCCTACCTGCCTGACCCCCTGCCTGTCTGCCAACCATCCTACCTGCCTGACCCCCTGCCTGTCTGCCAACCATCCTACCTGCCTGTCTGCCAACCATCCCACCTGCCTGTCTGCCAACCATCCCACCTGCCTGTCTGCCAACCATCCCACCTGCCTGACCCCCTGACCCCCTGCCTGTCTGCCAACCATCCCACCTGCCTGACCCCCTGCCTGTCTGCCAACCATCCCACCTGCCTGCCTAACGACCATCCCACCTGCCTGACCCCCTGCCTGCCTAACGACCATCCTACCTGCTACTCCCTTCTACTAATAAATACACCCGGATTGGGTTTTTACTCTTACTCTTGTCTGTGTCTTGCATTTGGGTTCTATCAGTCTGATCCGTCACATCCGTCACATCAACTTAAAAATGATATGTGATGACTCATGTTTTCTTTCAGGTCTTTCTCAATCTGTTATCAGGTTGTGTGTTGAATAATGATTGCAGGGTCAGGGCTAGGCTTTTGTGATTCTGTAAATGAATAATAAATGTTGCACAAGAGAATGTACAATTTCGAAAATTCCAAAATGCTGCCTAGATTGGCACTAAGGGTTGAAACAGAAATGACACCCTTGTCTTCTTTGCCTAAAATCAATAAACTCATCCTGCTGATGATGGGAGGCTTTGAACACTCCCCAACCTCCACAATTGAACCCCAAAAAAGTAATTAACCTTTATTTTAGCCTCTTTTACAAGGGAGCGCTGCATACTGTGGCAACCACTGGTAATGGTCGAGGGAAAAGCATGCACCCAACGACTCAGTGAACGACACACAGACTGGGGTACGTTTCAGCCACTCTGGGCGTATTTAATAAAGGGTAAAGGAGAGAGAGTCCCAGGTATGGCTTGTCTGGGCTTGGGGCAGCTGTCTCTCCCCTGGGGGGATCTACCGCCGGGGCCACTCGGTTGCCCACACCTGGCCGTTACTGGGGACTCAGAACAGAACACATTACGGTAAAGCGGTACTTCAATATTTCCCGGTATCCGGCGCTCACCCTTCTCCTGGCTTCTTGTTGCGCTCCCCACTCTCTCCATCTGGGTGCTCTCACTCCGCGGCTCGTTGGGTTCACCCCTCTCCCTTCTGAGGGCTCTTTGGGTACACCCCTCTCCCTTCTGAGGGCTCGTTGGGTTCACCCCTCTCCCTTCTGAGGGCTCGTTGGGTTCACCCCTCTCCCTTCTGAGGGCTCTTTGGGTTCACCCCTCTCCCTTCTGAGGGCTCGTTGGGTTCACCCCTCTCCCTTCTGAGGGCTCTTTGCTGGGGCTGTCACCGGGTCTCCCTCCATGCCGCTCTGGCACGTTCTCTCCACGACACTCTCGTACACTTCCCTGGTTGTACCCTCGTCTCTGGGGATCTCCCAGAGCGTTCACTCTGCACCACTCTCTCACCACTCTCTCATTCGCTTCTCAGGCGGTCGTTTCGTTCACTCTCCTTGGGGAATCTCCTCGGTGCGTGTCACTCTGTGCCGCTCAGGAGATCTCCTCTGTGAATCCTGTCATTCGCTCTTCTCTGGGGATCTCAGATCCTCTGTCTGTCCGTGGTCCTGAAGATCTCTGCCCTTCTGCCAGGAGCGGGGGAATGCCACAATACACAACCACAACCACAATACACAACCACAACCAATTTACAACCATGCATCATATTACATTACACCATTATAAAACACAACCAAATAAATATTTATTATATTTATTTACTTAACCTTAGTGAGACATTTCTTGCAGACCGCATATTCTTTGTCTAGTTTGTTTATCTCATCTAAGTTGAAAAAAACTAAATGGTCCCAGACTTGTACCCTAGAGCATTTTGTATTTCTTTTCTCCATTTCAACCGTTCGTCTTTTTCACCGTTATCGTTCCACAACGTGGAACACACTACTCTGTGATGTCGATTTTCAAAACATCTTCTCTTCCTCTTTTTCTATTATGACCTTCTCCCTTATGTCCACTGACCCTCATCTACTACCTGGATCATTTCTTCACCAACTATGGAGTTGGAGAAACATGCCTAGTTACCAGCACTTTAAGTCATTATTATTGTCATGTATTAGCTATTTTATTTTATGAACATGGTATGGTAGTATTTTATGAATATGGAGTGCCAGTAACTATGGGCAATATTTGAATATACTATCTTCCTTCTGTTGCAGCTTTGATGCCCCCCCACCCCACCAGACTCCACAGCAGCTCAGAACATGACTGTCTGTTTGTAGCTGCAGGAGAAAGGCACAGTGATACAGCCACGTGCTCATTGAAGTGCACCACACTCTCTGGCAATATTTTGTTGAATAAGAACAGTTGGGCATAGATACAGCATTTTGAACTATTGTCATGATTTATTAGCTATTGATAGTCAATTCACAGACCTTGCATGCTTACCTGTGTATAGTCTGTTGTATGTTCTCATTTGTTGCCCTCAGTTCGAACTGTACTTGTACTTGTTGCATGGAAAATAACAATCAATAAACAGAACTATAAGGCTGGACATTGACTACTGAGCACTGCACGATTTCCAGCACAAGACATCAGCAAATTACTCTTAGTTATTCTGATTCTGGTTGATGATTTGTTTGGATCATTAAAAGAATAACGAGTGTTTGCTATACAAATAAACTTGCCTTGCCTTGCCTGGCCTTACTCTCTGACACTTGTGCAATGTGACGTAACAATACAACTTGAAACTTGAAAACCTGAAACTTGAAAAGGGGATAATATATCAGTGTCTATCTAACCTTTCAACTACCTATCATCATCTTTTTTTTTTTTTATTTTTTTTTTTTTACATATTATGGTTGGGGTGTGTTGCCTGGTGTGGAGACCTCCCAGGATGTTTTGCACAGTGCATTTGGGCAAAAGTGTCTGGGAACGAGACTACTAGGTATGTGTTGCCACTCAGTTGCCATACACCAGTAACCATCTTTACCACTGGATGGCGCTGTTTATCCACTAATAAGAATTGTATTATCTTCTTTTCTGATATTCTTTCCATCTGTTATTAAATGTTCTCTTCTGTATGTGCTGATTGATGGAATTAAGGAATTCATGAACACAATCAGAGAAAGCCCAAGCAATAGCTTTAAATGCACTCACGCACGCACGCACACCCACACCGCCGCCCCCCCCCCCCCCCCACACACACACACACAGTATATAAATACATATATATATATATATATATATATATATATATATATATATATATACTTGTTCCTGGTGGAATACTAACTATACCTTAACTACATGACCTTTTCCTTCAAAGACACACAGGACAGAACAGTGTGTGTCCAGACACACAGGACAGAACAGTGTGTGTGGGTGTGAGTGTGCATTTGTAATGTATGGGGGTTTAAGGGGCATGTATTGAAATACCCATTTCCTTTGTTGTATATGGTATTTCCTTTGTTGTATATGGTATTTGCACACGACAAGGTTGATGTAATACTGTGAAATTATGAAAAGTATGCTGACTGTGAGTATGTAAGCCAATAGAAAATACGTTTTAAAATCGTAGCTTGTTTTCCAAATAATGTTTATGTTTGGGGTGTTTGGAGTTCGATAACTGTCACTGGCACTCCAGAGCTTATCATTGGACCTGCTGTATTTTGTTAGTTGTTATGTCTGACTTCGCTGTTTTTATCCGACTTTGCTTTGTTGATTTATGATGTTTTGATATGTGGTTTTAACTATGTCTTGTAAGGTGTCCTTGAGAGCCTTGAAAGGCGCCCATAAATAAAATGTATTATTATTATTCAATGTCATGGCTCATTTACTCCTCTGTACGCAGCAGCCATTAGTCGGTTTACAGTTCAGTGGTGGCCATATTTTTTTGGTTTTAGACCAAAAACATGACATTGACTCAACCCAGACAGGGCACATGCCGATGTCAATTCCCCACATATTCTGTGTTTCCCTGATGTCTACAGTGTTGTACTAATGCTCACTTCCTAGTCTACTAAACAGCTAAAGCAGCTCATTGATAACTTCTTCAATGCAACGATTGCAAACATAGGCTATCATGGAAAACGTCAACTGATACAGCATCACAACTGGTAACGTTCATTATGCAATGACTTTCCATACATATCAATTAGACAACAAAGAAAATGTCACAATGAAGAAACAGGATGTGCAACAATAACTCCGCACATTAAAACATTTTATGAATTTGATATTTGATATATAATTGAAATGTCTGGTGCAGTGGAGTACCATAGTGTCTCAGCCAGAGACAGTTGTATGTGGTTGGAAACCTTGATTCCTGCAGACAGGGTACCCAAGTGGGATATTTAGATGTAGAGACAAGCACATACACAATATAAATATCTAAAAGGAAAAGGAAAAATTAACCATACCCAAACATATTAAAATATAGCTTCACTGTGAGTGACTACTGTTGCTTTCCATCCCTATCTCATAGTTACAAAATAAGCAGTATACGAGGGAAATTCAATCTGCAATCCAACTATTGTTCTTTGGCATACTTATTATTATTGTTGGGCTTACTTCAAGCAAGTTCAACTCTTAAAATTGCTCATATTTATAATTACCATTATTATTCCAATTCTCCCCAGCCCTACTCGATGTTGCTATGACTTTGATTTGGATAACTATAAAACCTTTTCAACTATACAAACTTGAAAGTGCTATTTTTAACATGGAGGTCTATGGGAACCAAAAGATTACATTTTTGAACCACTGCTGCTCTTACTGTACACCTTTAAGACTATTCACATCTAGCTAAGTAACTAGCAAGCCAACTATAGTTATCTGTCATACTTACCAGTGGTCTTGCTTCAGCAAGTCCAACTAGTAGTTAGTGGCCTTGCTTCAGCAAGTTAAACTATAGTTCTTCATATTACTTATTAGTGGCTTGCTTCAGCAAGTCCAACTATTGTTCTTCCTCATACATAGTATATTGACTTAATAAGTCAAACACAGCAAACTCATGCATTTCTGAAGGACTCCAACAGCCGTGAGTTGTCAAGAGGGTGATCTAGTTTAATCCTTTATAAACTGTATTGATATCTGGCTAACCTTGGCTAGCCTGCAACAGCTGTCAACATAAATGATGAGGCAAAACATGCGGAGGCCCTAATTGGAGTAGTCACATAGGCCTATGTGATAGGCTCATGTGATAGCTACTGCTGGTTCTGTCAATTATTTACAGGTTTCATCGTAATAATTTGTTTTCATTACAACAAAGAAACACCTTATTCCAAACAGCGATTGATTGATTGATGATTTTATTGGCAAATAAAATGGTTTTGTTTTGTTTTATTTGTTGAGCCGGTCATGCAGCTTCTAACTTGTGATATACTGTATGTAGGCGTGACCAGCCACACCACTGTCCTCCTCTGCAGACATGAGGCCCACTGACGCTCCCCGTCACACCTGCTACCCCTCTAAAACCATTCTGAACTATCTAGCTATATGTGTAGACTGACACCACTTAACACATAACTTATATTCAGAATTCATACACTTTGCATGGAATCCAGTTACAGTTTTTTACGATTGCCAACTCACCATGTTCAATACTGAAACCACAGTTTCACAACTCTTCATACAGTCTGCATTCGTAACACTCATGTTGGCCAATGACTTCATTCATGTCTCAAAAGAAGCTCGTTCAACCACACACTGTCAACAATGTTCACTCAGAAGCATACACTGTCATTCATAACATTCTGACTTACAAAATACTAACAACAGGGAGCATTACATAGTTTGAATGATTTTCACAAGAATGAATATTTCATTATAAAAATGGTTTGATTTATAGTAATCATAGACAGAATAGTTGACTGTACAATTGTAAAGTATTAGGCAACAAGAATGAATCAGAAATGCTGCAATTTGCTTCTATCCTTTATCCTATCTTTTGCTTCTATCCTTTGACTGTATTCTATCGTTTATCCTTTTTTTTCAGTATCTTTGCAGAAAGTAAGTTACGTACATTTACTTCAAAGTACACTACATTTACTTGTGTAAAATCAAAAGTGAAAAATAAAGTGGAAGATGCAAAGTTCAAACAAAAAAGAAAAACTGAAATTCCAGGGCTACACATACAGTAGCAATCACACCAAAAATTTCTCACTCCTGAGGGTTTTGGTCCACCCTCTGGTCTGCATCTGGTCACATCTAATGTCTTCCCTGGCAATGCATCTAGTCTATTTCATTTCATTGTATATATTCTGCTAATATTTTCTACACATTTCAATATGATTACTGCAAATAGTGAAAATACCACCGCTCATCCCTTATCAGACTTTGCTGAGGTTCTGGAACTGAAGAGTATCAATAGAGTGCAAAATAACAGCATCTGCACACTCAAACACTGTGCAAAAAAACAGTTTATTGCGAGCTTTCTGTCATATATGATAGGAATATGATTACTGCAAAATTGCACCAAACAATTCAGTTTTTAACGTGTTCTTCAGAGTTTTGAACACAGTATGTTAGCAATGAAAAAATGTGTTGCAAATACATAGTATTTTGCAAGTGGGGGAGTTTGAATGAGAGAAGTGTTATGGCATTTGGAGAACGTAGTCATTGAATGCATTCTGTATGAAAGCAATGCACAAATCACAGAGAAAGAGTCACAGTTTTGTTCACATGGGTTTCTGCTCTGCTGACTGTATGAAGAGTTGTGAAACTGTGGTTTCAGTATTGAACATGGTGAGTTAGCAATCGTAAAAAACTGTAATACCTACCGCCTCATGTACAGCCTAAACCACAACCTGTTAACCTCTTTTAAATGCCCGGACTTGTGTGACTTGACTTGCTTAATTTTTGAGCTGCATTCAAATTTGCCCACAATCCTATTAATTCCTATGGGCATTTTCTTTGAATGGGGACATTTCTAAATGTATCTTCTTTTTCATCTTTAAAGCCTGGCACAGCCTGAACCGCTTAACCTACTTCAAATCAACTTTTAAAAACCAAGACTTGTGTAACTTGAGTTCTTGAACAAATGTTTTTGTTATGTGAAATTTAACAAAATGTTGAAGTAGACTAAAGTATGTCTAATGTTAAAATAGAGATTCTCAGCTTTTATTTGAGGGTATTTGTGTACATATTGGTTTCACTATTTAAAAATAAAAACCCTTTTTATACTTAGTCCCCCTCCTTTTTATAAATGGGGCTTGACAGGTGTTACTGGTAAATCAAGTATGGTAACGCACATAATGTCTTCAGGCATAAAATAGTTGTGTTTGCTATTGGTATCTGTCATGAGGACCAAGGAGGTGTCAATGAAAGGAAGCCATTATTGGGTAGAAAAATGTAGGGGTAGACAACAATTTAAGCAATGAAAAATCCACTCGATATCATAAACAACTATTTTACATTCACTAAATACCTACACTTTGTTAGCAAACTTGGGTAGGGGGTAGTATTCTTATTTGTGTTGGCGCGTAATCACTTCTCTTTCTCCACAGAGAAAGTTTTGTCAATCAACATACTATACACAGGACTGTGGTCTAAAGCTAGCTAGCTAGCTTTGTTAGAGATAATAGATTATAGAAAAGGTAAATGCTTTTGTAATGAACGGTAATGCTGTGTGGAAAAACAAACATAATTATTCATTCATTGATTTGTAGATTTGCTGTAGAATAATACTGGATTGAAATGATTTCACTAGCCTACATCTTACAGTACAGGATGACTTCAACGGTATTGCAGTACAGTACACTATCGTTCATGAGAGTCTATGGAAAGCATGCAAGCCTACACTATAGAAGTGTCCACACCTCTGACCTGAAATTTGTGTTACAGAAACAAAGGTTCTGAGATATGACACCTTAATGTCAGTCACCAGCACTATTAGCAATTCTATTTTATCAACATATTAGTATTTCGTAAAAATTGTGTGTTGGTAACAGTGGGCAATCATTTTTAAATGTACTGTATTCTATTTGTATTACTGCTTTGATGCCCAGATGGGATGGGAAGGAACTACACTGAAGTCCCACTAGATGCTTTATAAACTATAATGATAAATGCATACACACGGACACAACATAATTATGTTTGACCATTTTCTTTACAATTATTGTATTGCTCAATCGTATCTTGAGATACCGAGATTTGTGGCAAGAGAGAGTTTATTCACCCAATAAAGTGAAGATGGAAAAATACTGCTCTTCACCTGATCTGATGTTATTATCAGATGTTCAGTTATATGAGAGTAGCCTACAATTCTCATGTCAACCTCGCAGCAGCAATGATAATAATACACAATACGCAAGACAGTTGTACACAGATATACGCAGATTAATATTTGTAGATTAGTTTTCAAACATTATATTTTGACAACATTGTAGTCAAGAGTGTATTAATTATTGCATTGCTTTTCTCTAATAAACCTTAGTACAGCCTTACATGTTGGAGTGCTGGGAGGTGCGGGGTAAATGTTTGGGTGGTTTGAAGGGGGAGAGCTTGCTGGATAAATTGGCACGCCTTTGTTTGTTGATCGGAACGGACGATCAACAAACGATCATCAAGAATAAGATGACCCTCCCCCATCAACCATTACATCAAGTGAGATGTTCCATGTGGCATGAAAATGTGTTGATGATTACAGACATAATGAAATGTAGGCTACTGCAATTACTTACAACTGGTAGACATTACAGTTTATAATTTCATAACAAAATAAAATAAAATAGTGTCATTCAATGCACAACGCACGTCATTTCACACAACTTTGATCAACTTTCTGCGGCAGCGGAAAGCGCAAATACATTATCAATACATTATATACTGTATTCTAAATATCATTTTATTTGTTCCATGTTGCATGGGTTAGGGTTAGGGTTAGAACCCTAACCCTAACCCTTGACACAGTGTTCATGCTCAAAGATCTGCTTAGCAAGGATCTATCCCAAAGGATCAAAGGGCAAAGCTATAAAAGCTTATGTAATGATGGACGACCAGAGCAACCGCTCTTTAGCCAGACCAGAGCTCTTCGAACTTTTCGGCGTGGAGAGTGAAACCTTCCCATACCGTCTCAGAACATGCTCTGGCATCATAGACACATCAGGAAAGAAGGCAGAAGGACTTTAGATGGAGTCACTGGATGGAAAATATGGAGCTATTTTAGTGCCAGCAGAAATGTAATTGTATTTGACAGATTGAATTGAATATGAGCACAAATTGAATTGTATTTGACAGATCTGAATTGTATTTGACAGATTGAATTGAATCTGAGCACAAACTGAATTCTATTTGACAGATTGAATTGTATTCTATTCAGTTTTCATTATTTTAATTCAGTTTTCAAATTCAGTTTCTCTAAATACAATTCGGTTTTTCTCAAAATACAATTCGGTTTTTCTCAAAATACAATTCGGTTCTCAAAATACAATTCCGTTTTACTCAAAATACAATTCAGTTCTCAAAATACAATTCAGTTTTTCTCAAAATACAATTCAGTTTTAGAGGCACTCATCCGGGGACTCTGGGCTAGGCAGAATAATAGAGCACCGATTCTAAAGGGCTCTGCACACAGCGTGCGATTTCTGTTGCGCGTCAACGTTCCATTTTGAAGTTTGAATGGAAGTCTATGAGAACATCGCATTTACCCACACACGGCCCCGATTTTAATCGCACGGCGAACATTCGATTCCATTCATTTGACAGTGCGACAAAACTCGCACGCCGTGTGCTTTGTCCCATTCAAAATGAATGGAATCGAATGTTCGCCGTGCGATTAAAATCGGGGCCGTGTGTGGGTAAATGCGATGTTCTCATAGACTTCCATTCAAACTTCAAAATGGAACGTTGACGCGCAACAGAAATCGCACGCTGTGTGCAGAGCCCTTAACTCCCATCCCTCCCATCCGACGTTGTTAAATGGAGAAAAGTAATGAAATAGGCAATGTGTGTCCTTTCAGTCTGTCTCCAGAGCAGTCATACGTCATCTCCCTGTCATCAGAACGGTCACGTCCCCTGTTGGGTGCTAGAAGTGTAGAAGTTTGACTGGCAGTCAATGTAAATTTGTGGTCTTTGCTACTTTAATCCGATAAAATAAGAAAACTGTATCGCTTTTTAGATATTAGGATCTCAAATCTGATGGTCAGTCAGGCAAACAATTATATAGGCCTAGTGTCGTTGCCGATCAATGATCGACGTCGTTATATGGAGAACATTTATGAAATAGGCAATGAATGTGTGTCCTTTCAGTCTGCCTCCATCCATGTGGATGAACCACCTGAGGTGTTGTAGGGGGGTAGCCTATTTAGTATAACAGGCTAATGGGTTTATTGTGAGTTTACTTTGATTGTTTGTTTATTGCCTTGATCACCGTATTGAGAAGTCATATAGTTATGGGGGGGTGATATTGCAAGGTAATTTAAGCACCTGCGCACCTTGCATGGCGGTAGTGGAGCGATGTATTTTTGTTGACCGCATTATACGCATATTCTATACGCATTGTTTGTTATTTTTCTGGTTTTGATCGCCCAATGCGTGAGACTTGAGAGCCCTGAGTTAAGATACTTTATTTTTCTGTTTGGTAGTCTGTCCAATGTGACACTTGCCCTCCTCCACCGGCCCTAGTTTTCGATCTAGCTTGCTGTTCAATATTTTCATGATAAATCGTAGCTAGCTAGCTATAACATCTTCACCATACAGGCTAAATACTGATTAACAGTAATCACCCTAACCCTAACCCTACTTTGGCAAATGCCCATTGAACAGATTTATTAATTATCCTATCTTAAGAAAACTAATGTAACACTCTCATCTGGGGATTTACACGGCAAATCAAATGAAGAACTACACATCCCTGATGACAGGGAGATGACATATGACTGCTCTGATGAATCAACCCCTATTTCATCAACTTTCTCTATATAACGACGCCGATCATTGATCGGCAACGACACTATATAATAGTTTGCCTAACTGGCCATCAGATTTGGGCTCCTAATATCTAAAAAGCACTACGGTTTTCTTATTTTATCGGATTAAAGTAGCAAAGACCAGAAATTTCCATTGACCGCCAGTCAAACTTCTCCACTTCTATCACACAAAAAGGGGCGTGGACATGACGGGAGAGCAAAGTACCCGGATGCGTTGCTCTTATGAATTCGGATGGGAGGGATTAGAATCGGTGCTCTATTATTCTACCTAGCCCAGAGTCCCCGGATGAGTGCCTCTAAAACTGAATTGTATTTTGAGAAAAACTTAATTGTATTTTAAGAACTGAATTGTATTTTGAGTAAAACTGAATTGTATTTTGAGAAAAACCGAATTGTATTTAGAGAAACTGAATTTGAAAACTGAATTAAAATAATGAAAACTGAATTGAATACAATTCAATCTGTCAAATACAATTCAATTTGTGCTCATATTCAATTCAATCTGTCAAATACAAAAATAAATAAATCTGTCAAATACAAAAAAAGTTTTAGTAGAAGGCGATAATAGGGAGAAGGTTTTTCCTTCTATCAGTGCCCCCGGGCCTGAGCTAGAGTACTCTTCCTGCAACGAATAGTGGACTGCTGATTCACATGCTTAGTATTCAAATGTATTGATTGTAAGTCGCTTTGGAATAAGGCGTCTGCTAAATGCCAAAAATGTAACAATGTAAAATTTCTGATGGCACTAAAATAGCTCCATAGGAAAAGTCCACATCTCTCTCCCAACACTCACTGAGTGTCCTGACATTCCAAACAATCGGAGTGAGATTCCGACCCCAAACGCAGTTCAGCACCAGCCTTACCTCCGTCATCTTACTCAACAAATTTCAGAACTGGACCCCAAAGCAGAGATACTCATCTTACTCGGCAGAGATGTTCTTCATGTTCACAAGGTCAGGCAGCGAACGGACCACACGACTCTCCCTTTGCCCAACGTCTAGACTTAGGGTGGGTGGTAATCGGAGAGGTCTGCCCAGGGAGCATGCATAAACCTACAGTCAATGCATACAAGACACATGTGCTCGACAGCGGACGGCCTTGAATCTTCGAGCCCTGCCCAAGCTTCATGCACATCAAGGACACACATCAAGGCTTCAACAGGCCTGACAAAACTCCTGAGAGGATGCTGATAACGCATATACACTACTGTAGCGGACAAATACTATGATGTATGATGTACATAATTCACCTGTGTGTTTGGTTATGGGGAATTGTGTGTGGGCACTTTAACGCCGGTCACTGGGGTGTGACGTATGGGCGTACAGGTAACATTTAAGGAAGTGTTGGCGCTATGTCATCAGTTAAATAAATGCCGACACGGTCGGCTTTATACTGGCACCAAGTCTCCGTTTCGTTTGTACGCTCCAACTCCTACAGTGGTGACCCTGACGTCACTTTGGGACGCTTTCCAAGGATTATATTGTTTTCGTTTTTTCAACTATGGATAACGCACTGGCTACGATGAACGCTGTCGCTATGAAGTTGCCAGAGTTCTGGGAGAAACAGCCAAAAGTGTGGTTTGCTCAGACGGAGGCACAGTTCATGCTTAAAGGAATTACCACGGATATTACGAAATACTACTATGTCGTCTCTGCTCTCGGGAGCTCTACAGCAGCCAGGGTTGTGAGTATTCTCGAGCAGCCTCCTGAGCACAACAAATATGGAGCATTAAAGGCGTACTTACTAGAGACTTTTAGTTTAACTGAATCTGAACGTGCCCGCCAGCTACTCTCTTTGCCCGGCCTCGGCGATGCTAAACCCTCTGAGTTGATGGATTATATGCTAGCTCTTCTAGGAGATCATAAGCCGTGTTTTCTTTTTAATGAACTATTCTTGCAACAGCTACCATTACAGGTTCGGGCTGCATTAGCTAATACAATTACTAAGGATAGCCGTGCTTTGGCTAGAGAGGCAGATACGTTTTTTTCTGTTGGTGTGCAACGGTGCAGCATGACAATTCGAGGTTCAGCCAGTGTTAACCCATCGTGGCCTGGAGACACAGTGGAGGTGGCCGCTGTGGGCCGACGGCAGCAGGACACAGGCCTGTGTTACTACCATGCACAATATGGCTCCAAAGCTAGGAGGTGCCGCACCCCATGCAACTTTGAGGCATCGGGAAACGCCAGGGCCGGCGCTCGATAGCTGCCATGAGTGTCGGCCGTTCAGGTAGCTTGTTGTTCATTACTGACACAGTTTTGGGACGGCGGTTCCTCTGTGACACAGGGGCTCAGCTGAGCGTCCTGCCTGCATCACGGATAGAGATCCAGAGTGATAAACATGGCCCCATTCTAGAAGCTGTCAATGGCAGCCCCATCCACACTTTTGGGATGAGGAAAATACCACTGTGCTTCGGAGGACAGCGTTTTAACTGGGAGTTTATTACGGCTACTGTGTCTACTCCCCTTCTCGGCGCCGACTTCCTCTGCGCTAACGGCCTTTTGGTGGACGTCAAGAACCGACGACTCATCAACGCAGAAACTTTTAGTTCCCTCGCATGTGCACTCAGTGGTGCAGGCACGACAAGACTGTCTAGTGCTCTCTCTGCTGCTGATGTGTTTTCCCGCCTCTTAGCTGAGTTCCCGAGTCTTACGGAGCCCACTTTCTCGTCAGCCTCCACTAAGCATGGGGTTGAGCATTACATCGCCACTACTGGACCACCGGTCTATGCTCGTGCCCGGCGCCTGGATCCAGCTAAGCTCGACGTTGCTAAGGCGGAGTTCGACACCATGGAGCGCCTTGGCATTATTCGCCGGTCAAACAGCCCCTGGGCTTCTCCACTACACATCGTCCCAAAACCTGGTGGTGGGTGGCGTCCATGTGGCGATTACCGCCGTCTTAATGACATTACGACCCCTGAACGTTACCCAATCCCACACATTCAGGATTTTTCTGCCCGGCTGGCGGGGAGGTTGGTGTTCTCTAAGGTGGACCTAGTTCGTGGCTATCACCAGGTTCCTGTCCATTCACAGGACGTCCCGAAAACAGCAGTGATCACCCCATTCGGCCTTTTTGAGTTCCTCCGTATGCCGTTCGGTCTTAAAAACGCGGCACAGGCTTTTCAGCGGCTGATGGACACCGTGCTTAGGGACCTGCCATTCCTGTTCGTTTATCTGGACGACATTCTTATCGCCAGCGCTTCCATGGCAGAGCATATGTCGCATTTAAGAACTCTCTTTGAAAGGCTTAACCAGCATGGCCTGATCATCAATCCAGCCAAATGCCAGTTCGGACTGACGTCAATCGATTTCCTTGGACACCGCATCACTAACGACGGGGCAGTGCCCCTGCCCTCAAAAGTGAACGCTATCGTGGATTTTCCACGTCCACTCACAGTCAAGGCCCTGCAGGAGTTTTTAGGCATGGTGAACTTTTACCACCGCTTTGTTCTCCGAGCAGCCTGGTTTATGCGGCCCTTGTATGAGGCTCTTAAAGGCAAGACCGCCAAGCACATCATCGGCTGGTCTGTGGAGATGGACGATGCTTTCACTGGGACTAAGAGAGCTTTGGCTAGGGAAACTATGCTGGCACATCCCTCGCCGAATGCACCGATTGCCGTAACCACGGATGCTTCTGACTATGCAGTCGGGGCGGTGCATGAGCAGGGGGTGAAGGGAGCTTGGCAGCCACTCGCTTTTTTCAGCCGGCAGCTCCGCCCTAACGAACGTAAATACAGCACCTTCGATCGGGAGCTCCTGGGCCTCTACCTCGCCGTTCGGCACTTCCGTTTTCTGTTGGAGGCCAGGCCATTCACAGCTTTCGTGGACCACAAGCCGTTGACATTCGCGATGGCGAAGGTTTCAGAGCCATGGTCTGCTCGTCAGCAGCGCCAACTGTCCTTCATCTCTGAGTTTACCACCGACATCCAACATGTTGCAGGGAAGGACAACCGGGTTGCTGACTGTCTCTCACGGGCGGTCGCCGGTGCGGTGCACCTGGGCATCGACTACGCCCGCATGGCAGGCGATCAGGCCTCTGACCAAGATGCTCAGGCCCTCAGGACTGCTGTCACAGGGCTTAAGTTGGAGGACGTGGTCTTCGACGACACCGGGACCACACTCCTATGTGACATGTAATTAATAATAATTAAAATAATAATTTTAATAACATGTCCACTGGGCAGCCACGGCCCGTCGTGCCCCTTGAGTGGAGACGGCAGGTTTTCGACGCTATTCATGGCCTGTCCCACCCAGGGAGGAAGGCTTCTAAAAAACTGGTGGCAGCTAAGTTTGTCTGGCACGGGCTTAGAAAGGACATTCAGAAGTGGGCAGATGCCTGTGTCATGTGCCAGCGTTCTAAGGTGCATCGACATACGAAGGCCCCTCTGGCACATTTTTCAGTGCCGGAAAGGAGGTTTGATCATGTCAATGTGGACCTGGTGGGGCCTTTGCCACCTTCTCATGGGTTCACCTACCTCCTCACAATGGTCGACAGAACCACACGGTGGTCGGAGGCCGTTCCACTATCATCTACCACGGCTGCTGAGGTGGCTCGGGCGTTCATTGGCACTTGGGTCGCCCGGTTCGGTGCTCCATCTGACGTCTACTCTGACCGGGGGCCACAGTTCACCTCTGAGCTCTGGAGTGCAGTTGCCGGAGGCCTGGGGATGAAGCTTCACCGCACTACCGCATATCACCCACAGGCCAACGGGTTGTGCGAGCGGTTTCATCGTTCTATGAAAGCTGCACTTCGGGGTAGCCTCAAGGACAGTGGTCGGGTCGACAGGCTCCCGTGGGTCATGTTGGGCCTTAGGACCGCCCCTAAAGAAGACCTTCGGTCGTCATCCGCCGAGCTTGTCTACGGACAGCCGCTACGGGTTCCTGGGGATTTCGTCCCTAACGCCACGATCCCTTGGTCGGCGCTTAAACAGCGAGCCGAGTTTTTGGATAATGCCAAGGCTTTCGCACCTATACCCACCTCACAGCACGGGCTACCCCAGTCATATATGCCACCTTGCCTGCGAACGGCGGAGTACGTGTTCATCCGCCATGACGCCCACCGAGGGCCATTTCAACCACCCTATGACGGACCGTTTCGGGTTCTGGAGGCTGGAGACAAGGCTTTTCTGCTGGACATCGGGGGTAAGCCAGATTACATTTCAGTGGACAGACTTAAACCAGCTCACGTGGATCTGGACCAGCCCGTGGGGTTGGCTCGGCCTCCGAGGCGGGGCCGCCCTCCAGCTATGCCTGCACGCCACTGCAAAGCCTCTAAAAAAACACCTGCTGTCCCTCATAAGCAGACTGTTGAACTTTCAGTCCCTGCTCCGGTTTTACGGAGCCGTTTTGGACGGGTGATCCGGGCCCCGCAATGGTGACTGTTCTCAGTTATGGTGAATTCTGGGGGGAGGTCTGTAGCGGACAAATACTATGATGTATGATGTACATAATTCACCTGTGTGTTTGGTTATGGGGAATTGTGTGCAGGCACTTTAACGCCGGTCACTGGGGTGTGACGTATGGGCGTACAGGTAACATTTAAGGAAGTGTTTGTACGTTGCTATTGGCGCTATGTCATCAGTTAAATAAATGCCGACACGGTCGGCTTTATACTGGCACCAAGTCTCCGTTTCGTTTGTACGCTCCAACTCCTACACTACCGTTCAAAAGTTTGGGGTCACCCAAAGAAATTCTGTGTTTTCCTTGAAAACTCACACTGTTATTTATCAAATGATTTGCAAAATGAATAGAAAATATAGTCAAGACATTGACAAGGTTAGAAATAATAATTTTGATTTGATCAAACTTTGCTTTCGTCAAAGAATGCTCCCTTTGCAGCAATTACAGCATTGCAGACCTTTGGCATTCTACCTGTTTAGTTGTTGAGGTACTCTGAAGAAATTTCACCCCATGCTTCCTGAAGCACCTCCCACAAGTTGGATTGGCTTGATGGGCACTTCTTGCGTACCATACGGTCAAGCTGCTCCCACAACAGCTCAATGGGGTTGAGATCTGGTGACTCCGCTGGCCACTACAGACAGAATACCAGCTGCCTGCTTCTTCCTAAATAGTTCTTGCATAATTTGGAGGTGTGCTTTGGGTCATTGTCCTGTTGTAGGAGGAAATTGGCTCCAATCAAGCGCTGTCTACAGGGTATGGCATGGCTTTACAAAATTGAGTGATAGCCTTCCTTATTCAAAATCCCTTTTACCTTGTACACATCTCACACTTTACCCGCACCAAAGCAGCCCCAGACCATCACATTACCTCCACCATGCTTGACAGATGGCGTCAGGCACTCTTCCAGCATCTTTTCACTTGTTCTGCGTCTCATAAATGTTCTTCAGTGTGATCGAAACACCTCAAACTTCGATTCGTCGATTCCATAACACTTTTTTCCAATTTTCCTCTGTCCAATGTTTGTGTTCTTTTGCCCATATTATCTTTTCCTTTTATTGGCCAGTCTCAGATATGGCTTTTTCTTTGCCACTCTGCCTAGAAGGCCAGCATCCCGGAGTCGCCTCTTCACTGTAGACGTTGACACTGGCGTTTTGCGGGTACCATTTAATGAAGCTGCCAGTTCAGACCTGTGAAGCGTCTGTTTCTCAAACTAGAGACTCTAATGTCTTCTTGCTCAGTTGTGCACCGGGGCCTCCCACTTCTCTTTCTACTCTGGTTAGAGCCTGTTGGTGCTGTTCTCTGAAGGGAGTAGTAGTAAATGTTCCGTTTCTTGGCAATTTCTCCCATGGAATAACCTTAATTTCTAAGAACAAGAATAGACTGTCGAGTTTCATATGAAAGTTATCTTTTTCTGGCCATTTTGAGAGTATAATCGAACCCACAAATGTGATGCTCCAGATACTCAACTAGCTCAAAGGAAGGCCAGTTTTATAGCTTCTCTAACCAGCAAAACCGTTTTCAGCTGTGCTAACGTAATTGCACAAGGGTTTTCAAGGTTTTTCTAATCATCCCTTAGCTTTCTAACGCGATTAGCAAACACAATGTACCATTAGAACACTGGAGTGATGGTTGCTGGAAATGGGCCTCTATACACCTTATGTAGATATTCCATTAAAAACCAGAAGTTTGCAGCTAAAATAGTAATTTACCACATTGACAATGTATAGAGTGTATTTCTGATTAATTTAATGTTATCTTCATTGAAAAAAACAGTGCTTTTCTTTAAAAAAAAAAAGGACATTTCTAAGTGACCGCAAACTTTTGAACGGTAGTGTATGCTGAATTAGATTCAGTGAATAAGATTGATATTTGTAGCATAAACACATCTTATTCACTTCTAAAGTCCCTCACATAGTCGAGCGGATAGTACACGGAGCGCACCCTGCCGTGGGATCTATTTTGTGTAAGGAGGTTCAATATTTGGCTACTGACGTTAACACACAAACATTTATACATCAGCGGCTAGGTACTGGCTGGAAAGCGGCCGGCAAGCCAGATGTACACAAGAAACATGATAAAACAGGTGGCAACGCTAACAGCAGCGACCATAGACACTTATTACCAAAGTAGGCGATGATGATCTGAATCTGATCATAGCAAGCATAACGTTACATAATGGGGGTCTCGTTGGCTTATAGCCAACAATTACAATAAGCCCACAAACTGAAACACCGCGAACTGTCCGCTCGACTATGTGAGGGCCTTCAGTGTCCCCCTGCAACCTCTGTTGATATGGAAGAGAATTGCAGCCTTGGAAAAAAAAGATGTCAGCCAAATACTAGCGCAAACACACAGAAACTTACAGAAATACTGCAAAATTGCTTTATACTAGCTAGATTTTGAAAATGTAAGGATACTGGATAGTAGAATGCACTAGTGTTAAAAGTCTTTACAAACTAACTGTAAACATGTCAGACACATTAGAGTTGACCTTAGCTAAAGTTCCCATGATTAAACATGATTATCACCTGTAGCATTCCAGCCGGACTTAGTATAGACGGTGACTCCTTATTAATAACTGATGGTAAATGATGCAGTTTCAACCTTTTATTTACACGCATCAAATGCACCATAGACACACCGTAAGAGCTGAAAGTAGAATAACACACAGCCACAATCAGCATCCATCCGCTAGCACGAGTATACTTTGCTAATTCCAGAGCGTTTTACACAGCATTGAATCAATACATTCGAATCATACACAACAATGACATTAAATTTACAGTCAATACAAACATACCTCTTCGCCTTCCAGCTAGGTGCTATAAAACGATAATGAGACGATAATTCTTCACAAATCCTTAAACCAATTTAACCACCTTGCTTTCTTCTCCGTTCTAACTCTCTCGCGCATGCGCAGTTACAAAGGGAGAACATACTTGTGTTCTTCAAATGAAAGTTGTGTTCTTCAAAATAAAGGCGGTAGGCTATAATAACATTTTGATATTCAAATAATATGTGGTATACAAAGCACCATAATTAAAAGTCCATATCTTAACTTATGTTATGTTACAAAAATATATGGGTCATTTACATCACCTGTTTTATTACATGTAGATGCATGTTGAATAATACTGGCTAGAGTACCAATCAAACCGCACCCATCACATTTTGCAATGACTTCCTCCATTATTTTAGATTGGAATGTTCCGATTCTAGGATAAAATGTCTTTTTCAGTCAGAGCACAGTGTGCTGAATTTTCAAACAGGGAGGGACTGAGCGCACTGAATTGCCAAAGAGCAAAGAGCAGAGCATAATTACAAATGCACCTGATGATTGGACGTGGCCATGTGTACTGTTTTCTAATACTGTATAATGTGTAATTGCAGTATACAGAGTAGATTGTCCTACAAAGACACCTAGATTTAGATTTAGTAGTCAAAAAAGTATAATATGATATGATGTATAGATATGATAGATATGATATGATAGATATGATATGATAGATATGATGTATAGATATGATAGATATGATGTATAGATATGATAGATATGATATGATAGATATGATATGATAGATATGATGTATAGATATGATAGATATGATGTATAGATATGATAGATATGATATGATAGATATGATATGATAGATATGATATGATAGATATGATGTATAGATATGATATGATAGATATGATATGATAGATATGATGTATAGATATGATAGATATGATATGATAGATATGATGTATAGATATGATAGATATGATATGATATGATAGATATTATGTATAGATATGATGCATAGATATGATTGATATGATATGATCACTTTTTTTTTTTTTTTAAATGCCGGTCGAGAGAGCACGCTGGCGTTGCTCGTTCGCTGCCGAAGTCTAGGTGTAATTGCAGCATACAGAGTATATTGTCCTACAAAGACATTTAGATTTAGTAATCTAACAATTAATTAGACCCCTATACTTTCTTTTATCTATTTTTTTTGTTTCTTTTTATTTTACTACTCCATCCTTTCAGTTTGTAAAGTGTCTTTGAGTGTCTAGAAAAGCGCTATATAAGTCTGTATTATTATTATTATTATTATTATTATAATTATTATTATATCATGGGCAGGATATGCTCTAACAATGGGAATTCCAAACCACCCGTTGTATAATAATTGTGTAAGCATTTAAGACTTGACTTAATATGTACATTTCCACACATATTTAAGGCACCACATTTTTTTGCACAAACCATTTTATATTGTCCCATATTCTCTCTAGTGCATTTTTCATGGTGGATTTCAGGAGCTATTCTGGATCTGAACCCGCTTCTACCAGTTCCTGTAATCCAATTGTGAAAGCGTTCATTCTTAAACCTTTTATTATTGGAAACGCTTAGACTTAATTTCAGGCCCTGTCGCATTGAATCAGTGAGTGAATGAGTGTGTGTGTCGTGTGTGCAAGCATGCATGATACATTGTGGGTACTGTCCCATCATGGCTGTAAAAGCCATTGTATGTAGAGCCCCCCATGACCCGCACACTCATTCCACCAACCTCGGTTCTTTGGCTTATAAAATAAAATGTTGTGTGTTGTATGTGTGAGCGCCTGTGTAATGTATGTGTGAGCGCCTGTGTGTAGGACAATGTCATCATTAAAGAACATACTGTATATGTTTGTGTTTCTGTGCATCTGTAATTGTACCTAACAAAGCTGATGTGTTTTGTGAATTAGCTAATTGACTGTGCATGTGTGTGATGGGACATAATTGGGGTAGAATGAACCATGGGACAGGGAGAGGAGTGGCCGCAGGGATTTGTAAAACTGTAATAAAACGTGTTGTCTTCGTGTGTATCTATTTGTACGGTAAGTTGGCTGGGTAACTATTACGGCTGAACACATGACTGACAATGAGCTGTGTGTGTGTGCGCAAGTGTGTGTGTGTGTGTGTGTGTGTGTGAGAGAGAGAGAGAGAGACAGTTAATGGTACCCTGTTCAAATAAGCTGATTGCCAGTGCCCAAACTGTGAATAGAGGCAGGACACACACATAAAGTGTGGAAGGCCCTGAACACAAACACAAGCCTCTCTCACAACGTTGTTGCTAGGAGACTTAGCTTGAGGCTTTGAGAGTGAGGGATAATGAAAGAAAAGAATAGTGTGGAGTGTGGATGTGTGTGTGGGCGTTCTTAACCACTGTCTGGGCTACTGGTGGCAGTTAGTTACCCCTCTCTAGGAGTGCGTAGCTGGCTAGTGGGTAGCTGGGTATTCCCTCTCTAGGAGTGCGTAGCTGGGTAGTGCTAGCGTTGGCTTCTCTGGTGCATCTCCTTACCAGTCAAATAAATACTTAAACTTGTGAAGGCATATGCGAGCGCCTGGCTACTGTAACTGGAGGAAGGTCCTCGAGGAGAACAGAAGTAGTTGGGGAATGGAAGTAAAGGCCCCAGTCGATGTGCACTGGTGTGACAGGTATGTTCGGTTTGTCTGGGGAGCGTTATTATATTGCTAGCTAGTGGGTCGCTCATTGTATCACACAATACTGTGTTTCACTGTAAACAGTATATCAGGAATTGTCTGATTCATGACGAGCTCAGAAGGGTTTCCATACATTGATTGTTTTGATGTCATGGCTGATAGGGTCTGTTTCATGTTTCCACTTTCAAAGATGTTACAAGATTACTCTGTTGTAGTGTGGTAAGTATAGTAGAGTACCTCTGTGGTACTCTGTTGGGTTAACATTTACAACATAGTAATGCCTTATACAGTGGACAACTTGAGAGACTAAACCAGCACCATATTAATCCATAGTTACACTTTATAAATGCCTTTTTTCTGTACATTTCATTAATAGCCACTGTTCAGAGAATGCCATGTTTACTAGTGTGTTTTTAATCCAGCCCTTGGTGCTATTTCTCCCCCAGTGAACACATATGTTATGTTTTGTTGCTTCATAGGAGTTTCATCTGGGGTTGCCTACCTTACTTCTCTCTTTGCCTCCTTTTCTTTATGATTCTGGTGCCATGACAACTGAGACAACTGACACTGAGAATCCGGTATGGATACGTATGGAGTGAATATGATTGGCTAAGAGCTGAATGTTGAGCTGCACATTGATATATGAGTGATTTATTGTTTACAGTGTATTGAATAACATGGAACCCTTGATTCCACCATAGCCCTGTCTAGAACCTCCAGATAATTGACAGTTGGCTGTAACCCTGTCTGAAAGGTAACCATGGAGACAAAGGCGGAGGCGGGACAACTGGAGAGTAGGCTGAGCATGGGGGACTATGAAAAACTACAGAGCCTCTTTCTGGTGAGGCCTTACACACACTGTGTGTGTGTGTGTGTGTGTGTGTGTGTGTGTGTGTGTGTGTGTGTGTGTGTGTGCAGGGCCGCTTGGGAGATATGCGAGGCCCTGTGCGAAGTCAGATTTGCGAGGCCTTTAAAAAAAAAAAAAAAAAAAAAAAAAAAAACTTTTATAATGATGTAGGCTACTGTTATAACCGCGCGACACGCACGCACCGATATATTGCAAGAAATGCGCTCACATGCTGTGCTGATAGACAATAGCATATCTACTTATTTAGATAGTTTACAACCATGTTTGTTTCATTTCAAACCTTTTATACTCATAAAGGATTAGGATTTAGGATAAAGCAGTCATCATACCCAACATTAAATACGCACAAGCCATTATTGACATGAATAGAGATGTTACTCACCATGTAGGCCTATCCTTTATGTTGAAAAGCTTACAGCAAAAGCAAAAAGACATGTCCCGTTTTTGAGAGTACACAAGCCACTTTCTTTCTATTTTTTCCCCATTTGGTAGTTTTCGGAGAAATAAAGTTTCACTAAAGTTCCTGTTCTCATTATTTTTAGGATAACTAAATCCAGGTTTCATCTTTGGGGGACCTCTTCTAATGATCACTTCTGTAACTGTAGAGTCCATATGTACCGGCCAATTTACCAGGATCATCATACATGACATATCTAACACCGTAGGCTCGTCTTGCGTTCCATCACTCTCAGCCCTGCTGCTGCTCTGAGTAGCTCCATCTTCCGCCTCCGTATCCTCTACTTCGCCACTCCTGACCATCATCACCTGGGGCTGGGCAGCCCCACTGCTGCCGGTGTAGCAGTTGTCCTCCTCCACCTCAGAGACATCATCTTTGCCTCTCAGGGGGGGCTGTGCCGTGCTACTACTAGCATTGCTAGTGCTAGCAGTAACGTTAGCTTCTTCGGTGCTAACGGGAGCCTCACTTGTTTTTAGAAATGTTTCGAACGAACCTCTAAGCGAGGCCCTGAAGCCTTCCTTTCTTTTATTTGTATTTCTTTTTTCAGCACCCGATTAACATTTTCTTCCTCGGTCTCGTTCCCTCTGCATTTTGTCCGTTGCACTAAGCAGTCACTATGCACAACAAGTGTCAACACGCGCCCAAAAATTCGTTTCACGTTTCACGTAAGGTGTCATAGGGGGAAATTACTTTTTTCTGTTGCTAAGAATCTCATTGACTATGATTATCACATGTGTGAACATTTAGAAATGTATTAAAGGCAAAAATAATAATATGGTCCTTTGCCTGGCGCTTTGGAGGGCCTCGCCAGCCAGGGTACCCAAAAAAAAAAATTTTTTTTTTTTTTTTTACCCTGCCTCACGCGAGGCCCTCCAAAGCGCGAGGCCCTGTGCCACCGCCCCAGCTAGCCCCCCCTTAAAGCGGCCCTGTGTGTGTGTGTGTGTGTGTGTGTGTGTGTGTGTGTGTGTGTGTGTGCGCGTGTGGTTACAGGTTCTGTCAACTTAGTATAATCTCACATTCATTAACTAATTAAAAGTAATTAGCTTTTTTCGATTATGCACCCCAATGTACATCAAATGGAGTTAGTGGCACATATCACTAATGGCTGCCATGTATATACAGGCATTTACATTAACAGTTACAATTCAAGCATTCCTTTGTTATGGCAAGATGGTTCAGTGAAAATGATGACATGGTCTTTTTTAATGTGCCAAATACACCTAACATTGTTGTGGAGAGGTTGGAGAGGTTGGTGCTACTTGTACCATGATCATCTGTATTTGTTATATTTTTAGTTATTTGATGCTTTAACATGAACCCAAATAAAATATAAAATGTGTGTGTGTATGAGAGAGAGAGAGAGAGAGAGAGAGAGAGAGAGAGAGAGAGAGAGAGAGAGAGAGAGAGAGAGAGAGAGAGAGAGAGAGAGAGAGAGAGAGAGAGAGAGAGAGAGAGAGAGAGAGAGAGAGAACGAGAAACTGTCGGGAGTGTGTTCTATGTTGCCTACATAACAGTCGCTCTACACAGATTCACCTTCAGTATTTAACATCTGGGGAACGTCATCAATAAGATATAGCACAGCTGACTGCAGGTGACTGGAGACACAACCTGTGTGTTAACAACCTGTAAAGTACATGATCTCTGACTCTGGAACCCTGACCATCTTCCCTGTGGCAGGACGAGGGCGGGGCAGCGGTGTCTCTCTCCAGGGCCGAGTTCATACAACAGGCTTGGTCTCTAATAGGGCGTGGCTCGAGGGAGGAGTACGACCTCCTTTTCACCAGAGTGGTTGTGACTCAGCAGCCTCACGGCCTGCTTTTTGATAGCACAGATGTGAACGGGGAGGGGCCAGTGGACTGGGCTGGCCTGAGCTCCTTCCTGCTGTTGGAGCTGTCAGAGAAGGAGGAGCATGCCAGAGCCAATGTAGTGCCTCGATGGAAACCACCACAGACACTGCCCTCTAGGCACCGTGACCCTGTCCAACAGGTAACAACATTAGAAGCACAATAAAACAGTATTTATTTCGATGGGGGCTATGTCAGCAACTCTAGACAACATCCACCAATAACCCACCAATAATCCACCCTCAGAATGTTCCCAAATTTAAACCAAGGTAACAAATGGAATTGCTGGAATTGGTTATGTTTACATTTTAAATGTAAGTAACTTAGCAGACGCTTCTCTTGAATAAGTACATTTGTCTAAGCAAATGAATCAACGAATACATCAGCCATCCTAAGTAAAACCTTCGGCAGTCACAGTGCTAGAGAAAGGAAGAAAACTATTTTTTTTCAGGTGACGTTCAGATGATAGAATAGAACTGCTGAGATAAACGTACAGTTAGGTCCGGACCTATTTGGACATTGACACAATTTTAATAATTTTGGCTCTGTACACCACCACAATGGATTTTAAATGAAACAATCAAGGTGCTTTAAGTGAAGACTTTCAGCTTTAATTTGAGGGTATTTACATCAAAATCAGGCAAATGGTGTAGGAATTATAACAATTTATATATGTGACGAATTTTCATTGAGTTGCACAGAACTCGCAAACGGGAAAGGGTTGAAAAAAGCGTTCAAAGTTGTTCAGAGCAAAAAATCTGATTTCGTTTTTTTGTCATCAGACGCAACTTGAAGTTTTGAACTACCCACTCGTTATTTTTTCGAGCAGTTTTACAATAGTTAAATACGTGTACTTAATCAACAAACTAACGCCTCTTGTTATAGCTGTCTGACCCAGTGACTAACACTGACAGGTATTGACAGCTGATAGCTGTCAATCTAGAGGGGGAGTGGTTGGGGGTGGGGTTAACCAGCTATTGTTACTGCCCATTACCTGCCTGTGTGAAGGTGTGAAAAAGAACGAAAACTTTGAAGGGCTTTTTCTCAGGATTGTGATTTCAGGGTTAACAACTTTCAAATACTCATGTCGTCTTCAATTATTTCCCGATTTCTATGTATGACGCATCATTTGAAAGCTTACAATCTGTAGTTTAAGCATATGTAAAAAACAGAAAAATTACTTTGCCTGTGATCATTCCACCACATCGCGTCACATATGTGCCCCGCCCTTTTTAAGCACCAAAAGTAGTTGGACAATTGGCTGCAGAGCTGTTCCTTTGCCAGTTGTGTTATTCCCTCATTATTTCATTTACAAGGAGCAGATAAAAGGTCTAGAGTTCATTTCAAGTGTGGTATTTGCATTTGGAATCTGTTGCTGTCAACTCTCAATATGAGGTCCAAAGAGCTGTCACTTTCAGTGAAGCAAGCCATCATTAGGCAAACAAACCCATCAGAGATAGCAAAAACATTAGGTGTCATTAGGTGTGGCCAAATCAACTGTTTGGTACATTCTTAAAAAGAAAGAACAGTGAGCTCAGCAACACCAAAAGACCCGGAAGACCATGGAAAACGACTGTGGTGGATGATAGAAGACCATGGAAAACGACTGTGGTGGATGATAGAAAACCATGGAAAACGACTGTGGTGGATGATAGAAGAATTCTTTTCCTGGTGAAGAAAAAACCCTTCACAACAGTTGGCCAGATCAAGAACACTCTCCAGGAGGTAGGCGTTTCTGTGTCGAAGTCAACAATCAAGAGAAGACTTCACCAGGGTGAATACAGAGGGTTCACCACAAGATGTAAATCATTGTTGAGCCTCAAAAACAGAAAGACCAGATTAGAGTTTGCCAAAAAACATCTAAAAAAACCTGTACAGTTCTGGAACATCATCCTATGGACAGATGAGACAAAGATCAACTTGTACCAGAATGACAGGAAGAGAAGAGTATGGAGAAGGAAAGGAACTGCTCATGATCCAAAGCATACCACCTCATCAGTGACGCATGGTGGTGGTAGTGTTATGGCATGGGCATGTATGGCTGCCAATGGAACTGGTTCCCTTGTATTTATTGATGATGTGACTGCTGAGAAAAGCAGCAGGATGAATTCTGAAGGTTTTCGGGCAATACTATCTGCCCATATTCAGTCAAATGCCTCAGAACTCTTTGGACAGCGCTTCACAGTGCAGATGGACAATGACCTGAAGCATACTGTGAAAGCAACCAAAGCGTTTTTTAAGGCAAAGAAGTGGAATGTTATGCAATGGCCAAGTCAATCACCTGACCTGAATCCAATTGAGCATGCATTTCTCTTGCTGAAGACAAAACTGAAGGAAAAATGCCCCAAGCAGGAACTGAAGACAGTTGCAGTAGAGGCATGGCAGAGCATCACCAGGGACAAAACCCAGCGTCTGGTGATGTCTATGGGTTCCAGACTGCAGGAAGCAACCTGCATAGGATTTGCAACCAAGTATTAAAAGTGACAATTTGATTCATGTTTGTTAGTTTGTCCAATTACTTTTGGTCCCTTACAAAGTGTTGTAATTCCTACACTGTTGACAATTTGATTCATGTTTGTTAGTTTGTCCAATTACTTTTGGTCCCTTACAAACTGTTGTAATTCCTACACTGTTCAACTGATTTGGATGTAAATACCCTCAAATTAAAGCTGAAAGTCTGCACTTAAAGCACATCTTGATTGTTTCATTTCAAGTCGACTGTGGTGGTGTACAGAGCCAAAAGTATGACAATTCTGTCAGTGTCCAAATATATATGGACCTAACTGTATGTACCTGTGATCCAGGCCTTGGATCAGATCTGTGTCTAGCTCTTCACTGTTCTCTCCTCCACAGGTGGTTTACCTTCGTAGTTCTGGCCGCTACCTGTCGGTGAGTAAAGGAGGCACATTGGGGGTGTGGGGAGGGGAAGACTTTGCTCCTCTTCAAACACACAGAATACACAACAATTCTGTCAAACCCCAAGACCTCTGGGTAACCTCCATGGTGGTGCTGCATAACGTACACAAGGTAACCAGGAGTGTACATCTAAATCATTAGTCAACAGCTTTCATCAATGAGCATATTGTTCGTCAATCAATATAACATCCATCATTATCACCCCCCCACCCCATCTCTCTCCCTCTCTCTCTTTCTCTCTCTCTCTCACGCTCTCACTCTCAGATTGCGGTGTCTTTCACCAGTAAAGAGGTGTGTTTCTATGACCTGTTGTCTAAAAAGGAGTTCAGCTGCCAGTACAAACTACAGGTAACAGCCTGATATTTTAGACAGCAGTAGTGATAAACAGGGCCCAGAGTTGATCTGGGTCAGGTCACTTGATCAGGGAAAACTCTAGACCTAATCTTTCTACTGTTCAGGGCCTGAGATATACCCCTCTCTGTCTGGACTACTGGACTGACCCTGTACACCCTGACCAGGCTGTCCTCTCTATAGGAGACACAGGAGGACAGGTATGAGAGAGAGAGAGGGGTGGAGGGAGGGGGAGAGAGGGGGGTGGAGGGAGGGGGAGAGAGGGGGGTGGAGGGAGGGGGAGAGAGGGGGGTGGAGGGAGGGGGAGAGAGGGGGTGGAGGGAGGGGGAGAGAGGGGGGAGTTACAGAGCCCTCTCACACACCAGGCTGTACTTACTACAGGAGTGTGTTTTCTCCAGGTCAGAGCTATATGCTTCAGGTCTGCTCAGATCTCCCTGTTTGAGAGATCCAGTCTTGGGACCGAGACAGAATCGGCTGATATCATCAAGTGGGAGGAGCTTGTACTAGGCCGACATCGTTGCTGCTACACACACACATACGGAGCACACGGACAGGCCTGGGTACGCAGAGGTAAGACACAAACACCCACGCACACGCACGCACCCACGCATGCACAGTTGATTTATTAATGAACTAACAGATGTATCGATTAACATGTCAGTGATGGTGGTTAATATTTCCAATACCGCTCTCTGTTGACTTTCCGGCATTCCCCAAGGCTCCTTGAACTAACTACACCAATATCAATTAATATGCAAATTGTGCGTGATAAATCGCTGCCGGTGTTATTGCTACTTGCAACGCTAGGAGTCAGCCAGGAAGATACTGACCTCCGTACCCAGGAGGTCAGCTTGATAATGAATGTCCCAGGGACGATATATGATCAGATAGGCATTTACAGAATCTGTTTATGTTAAAATCCCCCCACAGTTCTAACTGTGCTAGAGGTAACGGGGCTTTGAGAAGAGATGCTGATATCTCTGTCTCTCTCTCTCTCTCTCTCTATCTCTCTCTCTCTCTCTCTCTCTCTCTCTCTCTCTCTCTCTCTCTCTCTCTCTCTCTCTCTCTCTCTCTCTATCGTTCTCTCTGTCACACACACACACACACACACACACACACACACACACACACACACACACACACACACACACACACACACACTCACACTCACTCACCGTGACACCTGGTGTGACAGACGTCAGCCCTTACTCAGCCTGTCAGTGTGGTTACAGAGTGTCATGTCATGGTCACAAATGTGCAACTAACAGGAAACACACACGCACACGCACACACACACACACACACAGTTGTTTTTATCATATTGCTGCATTATATGAGGCGGAAAAGTTTATTTTGCCTTGATGTTATCCAACAACAAACTGTGTTTGAGTTGTTGATCATGATTTACGCACGCACGCACGCACGCACGCACGCACGCATACTCTCTCTCACACAGACACACACACACACACACACACACACACACACACACACACACACACACACACACACACTGAGCTGTAGGGGAGATCCTCACATGGGGGATAATAGAAGAGGATAATAAGCACAACAAATGTGGAAACAAGAAAAACAACAAAGTAGGACCAAAAAGAGATGACAGGGGAACATGAAAAGGACTGACTAATTGATATTTCACAGGGTGTGTATGTGTGTGTGTGTGTGTGTGTGTGTGTGTGTGTGTGTGTGTGTGCGTGTGTGTGTGTGTGCGTGTGTGTGTGTGTAGCTCTGGGGTGGACATGCTGATCTTTTGAAGTTCCTCACCCTGCAGAAACACTGTCTGTTTACGATTAGACATGGGTGGATATAGAGACCCAGAAACCTGCAGGCACACATGCCACTAGAGAGAGAGAGAGAGAGAGAGAGAGAGAGAGAGAGAGAGAGAGAGAGAGAGAGAGAGAGAGAGAGAGAGAGAGAGAGAGAGAGAGAGAGAGAGAGAGAAAACATTGAATATAAACACAATATAAATAGAGAGGACATTAGGAGGACGGAGGGTGGTTAGAGATAAGTGGAGTGGAGAGGAGAGGCACCTAACCACTCTATCTCATCTCTCTTTTAGAAGGCCATAACTCTGCCCTTAGAACCTTCTCTCGGTCTCTCTGGCCCCGTAAACAGAACATCGCTCACCAAATGTTTTGCTAAAATCACATTTCCTCACTCATGGGAGAAGTAACACTTGACTGATCCATAAACATTACCCACCACTGTCACCCTGCAGGTGAACACAAATGTCTTGCCAAAATATCTGTCCAATCACGCAGGTGAAGTCCTCTCTGTTGTAAACACAATTAATGCTAACAGCTTAAGTAGCTAGGTTAGTTGCTACCATTCCTGTGCTTTGTGTTGCTATCTCCAAATTGTGACAATAATGGCAAATGCAAGAGACATAGGGAGGGTTTGGATTGAGAATTAGACCAGGGGTCTCATCTCTTTGTGGTCGACTGACCATATCCAACACTAATTTGAAATGAATGACAGGAAAAAGGATCTGTACATCGAGTCTTAGGTTAAAGAAAAGTGTGTCAGTTCCTCTCAGATGATATGACGATATGAAGTGAGCTGGGGAGGAACTGAGTGGTCGTGCGTTTGTGTTTTCAAACCGGTCACACTGTGAGAGAACAACACCTCAACACAATTCATAATTGTTTAAATAATTAAACAATACAGTAATTAATTGTATCATTCATGAAATTGGCTTCCACAAAGCCATGTAAGATGTGTCTCTCTTTCCTCCAGATGTCTTGTCAAGTCATAGTTACTGTATGTGTCTCCTATTCTTGTTCCTGAAACCTGATTGAAGTCTTACCCTCTACAATACTACACACGTTTCATTTCTCACTGTGAGTGTACTTCCTGTATCCTGCAGTGCATTTCCTGGGCTCATTGGGAGCATTTGTGTCGTGCAGCACAAGCCCCCAGAGCAGCATGGTGATTGGCTGGAGAGAGAGAGAGGGTGTTCCTCTTCGGGTCACCACCTTCCAAACTGAAAAAGGAACAAATGACCTTGACCACGACCCTGGGCTCAACCTGATAGGTGCCGTTTACAGCACCACACATGGCAACATGGTTGTTGTGGCTAATGCCATTATTACAGCTTCCCATAGTCTGTGTTTGTATTGGTTGTAGCCACTGATAGTACTAATGTATTTCCTTCTGATTGACTGTACCTCTAGCTACTGCAGGTATAGACAACCAAGTTCTGCTGTGGAACCCCTATGTGATATCTAAACCAGTAGGCGTACTGAGAGGTCACCTGACCAGTGTTACTGCTGTACGATTCATCCAGGCCAAGAAACAACTCATCAGCTACTCCAAAGACAAGGCGAGTGTGTGACTGTCATCTAAGAGACTATGTGTATGTGTTTGTGTGTATATGTGTGTGAATTTACTAGTATGTGTGTTAACCTATTATACTCTCCACACCCAGGTACTGAGGCTGTGGGATGTGGTTAGTCAGCTGTGTATCCAGCGTGTCGTTGGCGTTTTCCCTAAAACACCAAAAGAGTGTCACACACTCCTGTTTCTCCACGAGGACCCATTGCGGCTCTTCCTGTCCTTCAATAGCGTGCTCCTCCTTCTGGAGGCGAGGAGAGAGGAGAGTAAGAAGGTCACCAGTCATGAGAGCCCTGTAACTTGTGTACTCTACAACAGCCTATTTAGACAGGTATACGCACACACACACACACACACACACACACACACACACACACACACACACACACACACACACACACATGTAAACGAACAGTGTTTCTGCAGGGTGAGGAACTTCAAAAGATCAGCATGTCCACCCCAGAGCTACACACACACACACACACACACACACACACACACACACACACACACACACACACACACACACACACCACAAGACCCTAGTCTTGCCAGTCTTGATTCTGGAGGAAGTCTGCTGAAGTCCAGCACCGTCTTTAATCAGTTGACAGAAGTGGTTAGTCACCCTAGGGTATCTCTCTTCCTCAGGTCATTAGTTGTGACTCGGGCTCCTCTGTGATCTGCTGGCTAACAGACACGGGTCAGAAGGTCAAGCAGTTCCACCGTTGTCATGGTGATGCTGAGATCTCCACCATGGCACTGGATGGAACCCAAACCCGCCTCTTCACCGCGGGTACGGATGGAGTGGTGAAGGTACCCCACACCCACACACACGCACGCACACATTTCAAGTTTTATAGTCGATGTGGACCAACAACAAGTGGAGCGCTGGACGCAGGCTATTTGACATTTGACTCTGGCAAACTTTTGTATAATCTTCTAGGGTGTTTTTCTGTTGCGTCAGGAGCTTTTTTCGCTGCTGGCTCACAGAAGTGTTTACTTGTGTTTGTGTCCAATTCCCTGAGGGAGAGAATGTCTCTCCAACTTTGTTTGTGTATCTAGCCCTGCAGTCTTGTTAATGTCAGGGTGTGTTTATGAAGGTGTCTGTGGAAGTAGTTATCTCATCTCATCACATAATGAGTCTTATACAGCACCTATGATAAAATCAACATCGCCCCGAGTAAGTAATGGGATTCGTAATCATAGTGAGCATTCTTCATCCACTGTAGATGTCTTCCTTGGCCTAACAGGCCGTTTGTGATTTCTGAGCTCAATCTCACCAAAGTGAGACACGTACCATCAATCACATTGTGAGGGAGGGCGAGAGGCCAACAGCCACAAAGAGAACAAAGAACAAGTTAAACAAACAGTTTGTGGATTGGATCCACTGTTCTCATTCCTGCCGGCTACTGGGAAGGGAGACTTGACTTGTAAACATACTTTTTGTTTTAGCTCGTGTTCAAAAGCAAGGACTGTTTGATCATCTAGTTATGGGTAGTTATGTGTTTTTAGCATGTTGACGTTCTATCAGTATGTTGTGATGTTATAAAAACGCAGTTAGACGTTCGTAGCGATGTGCCATTGTTAGTCGCTAGCTGTTAGCAGCGTTTGTTGTTCCGGTTTCATTACAGTGACTTTTCTCCCATTCTCTGTTTGAGGTGGACCAACATTCAAATACGTATATCGTCTTGATAGACTATCAACTATTTGGGGGATTTCAATGTATGACACGTCATTTGAAAGTTTACAATCTGTGATTTCAGAATATGTAAAAAACAGAAAAATTACTTCAGTAACTGGTTGATCTGTTGGTCTGTCTGGGGTCACATAGAAACAGGGCACTGTGTGTTATGAAGCCTCAAGAACATGTCATTGTGTTGCGGTCACTGGTCACTGAGTTCTCTTCCAGATTGTTGTTGTGTGTTCTAGATCTGGGACTTTAATGGTCACTGCCACCACAGGCTGAATGCAGGCAGAGACCACGCAGTGGAGATCTCCCAAGTTCTAGTGTTGAAGAGAACTGTACTTGTTATGGGCTGGGAGAGGTATGTGTGTGTGTGTGTGTGTGTGTGTGTGTGTGTGTGTGTGTGTGTGTGTGTGTGTGTGTGCATTTGGTGTGTGGGCTGATTCATATCCAGCGGTATATCACTTTCAACATCTGAAACATTGTTTGAGACTACATTTCAATTGCCGTGTGTGTGTGTGTGTGTGTGTGTGTGTGTGTATGTGTGTGTGTGTGTGTGTGTGTGTGTGTGTGTGTGTGTGGGCTGATTCATATCCAGCGGTATATCACTTTCAACATCTGAAACATTGTTTGAGACTACATTTCAATTGCCGTGTCTGTGTGTGTGTGTGTGTGTGTGTGTGTATGTGTGTGTGTGTGTGTGTGTGTGTGTGTGTGTGTGGGCTGATTCATATCCAGCGGTATATCACTTTCAACATCTGAAACATTGTTTGAGACTACATTTCAATTGCCGTGTCTGTGTGTGTGTGTGTGTGTGTGTGTGTGTATGTGTGTGTGTGTGTGTGTGTGTGTGTGTGTGTGTGTGTGTGTGTGATGATGTCTCTCCCTCGGTCAGTTGAGGCTGGTGTAACAGTGGGTGAAGGGAACAGTCCCAGTAGTCAGAACACGACAGCTGAGTGAGAGAGAGAGTTGACAGTGAGGGGGCGCTTCTCTGCTCCCTCCTCCCTCTCCGTCCTCTCCTCCTGACACACACTCAAACCAATCTGGAACCTTCCTAGTCAAAGTACTGTTACAGTGCACTCACATCCACTCTTCTTCATCATCATCATCATCATCATCATCGCAACCTTACACATCCAATGAGTTTCTTTGTTTCCCATTTTACATTTTTACCATTTAGCAGATCCACTTTCACTTTCACTTTCACTTTCACTTTTATCCAAAGTGATTTACAATGACAGATTACAAGGATGGATTACAGTAATTTAGGGCTAAGTGCCTTACTCAATGGCACACTAGTGGTGGTGTTCCCAGGTGGGCTTTGAACTCATGACCTGATCACCAGTCCAACTCACTATTCACTAGGCCACCACTACCCGTGTGTGTGTGTGTGTGTGTGTGTGTGTGTGTGTGTGTGTGTGTGTGCATTATCTTCAACATCACACTCAATGACTGAACACAGCAGTAAAATGATGGTAATGCTCTCTCTCTGTCTTTCTCTCTCTCTAGGATGATAACAGTGTTTAGACCACACCTGTTCTCTCAGTTCTCTGTTCAGCCGTCTGAGTGGAAGGGGGGCGTTCACCACCATGATGACATTCTTTGTGCCACATTCCATCCCCTGCAGACCCTTGTCACAGGTGTGTGTGTGTGTGTGTGTGTGTGTGTGTGTGTGTGTGTGCCTCATACCTGCCCCCTCAAATCCTTGTCAAAAGGTGCAAAGACCTCCCTGAGCATGTGTTTGTGCGCACATTCATATATTGTCTCTTCCAGTGGGTTTTGTCAGTGTGTTTGTGTGGATGTGCCTCGGAGTTAGAATGAGAGCTCAAGCAGAGGAACAGAAAAAACAGAGAAGAACTCAAAAACAGAAAAATATCTGGGAGCAATTTAATGATGATTAAAGTGTTATCAAAGGGATTGTGTCTCTCTCTGCTGGGGAGCTCTCTCTATCTGTGTGTGTGTGTGTGTGTGTGTGTGTGTGTGTGTGTGTCTGTATGTGTATGTGTGTGTGTGTGTGTGTGTGTGTGTGTGTGTGTGTGTCAAGACAAAGCAGTACACCCAGTGGAGCCCTGAACTTGGGCTCAACTCTGACTGCAATATGGCCACCGCTTAACGCTAATGCACGCTGCAAAAATCCTGACCGATTATGGGCACAAATAACTTGAGATGTGTATTGGCAAATCAAGCTTTCTTGCATATCCTATTGACATGATTTACAGACAAGCTCAAGCAGGTCAAGTGAATTCAACTGTCACAAAGTCATAATTAGATAGATTAGATAGATACATAATAAAGATACATAATTATAAAGACATATATGAATTGTTTTCCTTCCATTTTAATAGAGCCTTTTTTTAGCCTTTTAATTGAATGTTTTTTGCTTTATCTTACTGTGTCGTAGCATTGTAGCACTCTGAGATTGTATATGTAAAGTGCTTTTATAAATAAAATGTATTATTATTATTATTATTATGTGTACAGTATTCATGCATATTAACATGCATAAGTAGCCATTCTTCTATAGTGAGTTTGTATAGCTTACAGTGCTCATATTATGGCACAGACCTCTCCCAAGAAGACGCCTTAGAGAGCACAGATTACAGATTACCATGTAGAACCTTTTAACCGGAGGAAGGAGTTCACAGTGCTATGATAGATAGAGCAGGGAAAAGCAGGAGAGAAGTGGAGATGGGTGTAAAATAACGGGGCAAAAGGCAACACTTTTGGTGACGAGGGCAAATGAAGCGAGAGAGAAAAGTTGTCATGTAAACAGCTACTTTGAAAAGTAAAAGCCCTCATCTCTCTGACTATAACTCTTTCCAAATGTACCCTTGTTCAATTACCCTCTCTTCACCTTGCTCTCTCTCTTTCTCTTTTCTCTTTCTGGATTATCCCAGTAATGCCCAAATGTTATTATGTTTATTAGTGCCCTTGCTGTGTGAATATAAAGTAAATGTATGCGTGTGTCTGTGTGTGTGTGTGTGTGTGTGTGTGTGTGTGTGTGTGTGTTTGTGTGTGTGTGTTTGTGTGCATGTGTGCATGCACATATCCACAGTAGAATCAGAATGCAGAAGGACATTTGGCTGTTGGGGACTTGACTCTCCTCATCAATATTCTAACTCTGTGCAGCGTTATGCTTGGCCGCTCCTCGCTCTCTGACACTCACAGCCTGGCACAGCAGGGCACAAGAAGACGGGAGTCCTCTCTGCCTCCTCTTTGTCTCTTTTCCTCTCATCCCCACATCATCTCCTCCTCCTGCCACATATTCACACCTTCCTAGTGAGAGGAAGACTACACAAATACACCTTAAGTACATACATTCTCAAAAGTACTCAAAATAACTTCAAGTCTACAGTATTGAAATACCATGACCCTCACATGAACATACGCCTTGTCGTTCACACAAAAGGTACCTGGAACATTTGACAGATGTCTAGCCTTTGTTCTACTCAACATAATTATATCATACAAATAGCAGGTGATATTTTCTTGCAGTAGGTGTTCCTTGTTCTATAGAATATAGAGTGTGTGTGTGTACAGTCTATGAGCATGTGCATGCTTGTGTATTTGCATATTTGTGTGTGTGTGTTCTGTAAATGTGCTAGGGTCTAAGGGCAGTAGACCATGTATGAATGTTAAGTAATATGATGTTTCCAGGGGATACGCACATTAGAACAGCACTGTGTGGGTGTGTAATGTCCTGACGTCTGCACCCTATGAGGCCAGTCTCTCTCCCTCTCCATCTCTCTACCTCTCCCATACATTTTCTTTCTTTCTCCACCCCCATCTCTCCTTTCCCTCCCTTTTTGTGTACTCTCTAACCATATTTTACCCATTGCCACACTGTGAGCCCACTGTTCCTAAGAGAGTGAGCTAGAGAGAGAACGCAAGAGAGCAAGAGAGACTGACAGAGAGGCCCTAATAACAGTCAGTGGATACGGCTGGCCCCTGGGCAGCATGAATAATGTAATGGGCTCACATACTCATAAGAATCATACCTCCTACTGCGCGCACATACACGCGCATGCACACAGACCCCCCCGCCCCCCCCCCCCCCCCCCCCACACACACCACCTGCTTGCTCACTCCTGCTACACATTCTCTCCTGCTGCTCAACTTTTGAACCAGAAAAAGGAATGTTCTGCTGTATTCAGATCAGTTGTTCCAACATAACACGCCAGTACTGATCTGAATACAGCCAACATTTCTTTTAAGGTGAATATTCAGGTTGAGGAGTTGTCAGTGAGTGTACAGGTAGTTGGTGTAACCTGCTGGGCGTCACTGCCTGTCGCACCTCATCGGTGCCTAAAGGGTCAGCTGCAGGGTCGTCAGCCAGGAACCACCGCTCATCAACGTTTTGGCTCCTTTAATCCTGGAACGTCTCCTGGTGGCGGAGCAGTGACAGGGACGTCTCCCTGCCACCCCCTGCATCTGGCGTCTGGGTCAGGTGTTCTTTCCCCAACACTTGTCCTTCCTCCTCAGCCACAGCCAAAAGCTGCCCTTCTCCACCTCCTCTGCCAGTTCTTTTGTTACCTTCTTCAGCTTTCCTCCTGTCACTCCTGCATCCCTCAGCGGGCGTGTGGTTGACAGCTCCACGAAGCCTCGGCATCCAGCCTCCACTGGGTAGATGGTGGTCCTCCAGCCAGCCTCCACTGGGTAGATGGTGGTCCTCCAGCCAGCCTCCCTGCACTTAGCAGCCAGATCTGAGTACTTGGCCTTTCTGTGAGCTCGATGAGGAGTACGGCTTTTGCCTTGGTGGACCACACCACCATGTCAGGACGGAGAGCTGATGGTGTAGCTGATCATCTGGCGTGGAACTCATCTATAGGTGTTGGCAAGGTCGAGCCAGATGACATGCAAGCCTTCTGGATCTGTTCCCAGATCATTGAGTGCTCCACACACCCTGGGAAGCCTGGGACTCCCACTTTCTGGTAGTTGGTGTCAATGTAGCCATTCTTCATCAGCTGGTCATCCTTCTGGCCAGTACAGAGAAGAAGATCTTTTCTTCGACATTTAGCAGGGCGATGCTCCTGAATTGGACGATGTCTTTGGAATTCACTTCCTTGGGGATGAAGACCGCTACTGTTCTTTGTCACTCAGATGGAATGTGCTGCTTTTTCCAGGCAGTTCTCATTGGGCACCATAGCCGTTCTAGCACCTTGGGGCAGTTCTCATAGAGCTTGTAGCGTATTCCATTGGGGCCTGGTGCTGATGAGGACCTTGCCTTCTCCACAACATGCCTGACTTCACTGAGCTTGGGGGGCAGGATGTTGATGTCGGTAGGGTAGGCCGAGGCATATATCCAGGTGTTCCTAGTAGGACATTCCTTGCTGGGTCGCGGTACTGCCTCCTGACATGCTGCTCCAGCTGCTTCCTGGTAACTTCCAGCTTCCCACTCTTTCTCTCCTCCAGCAGCTGTCTGGCTTGAAAGGATCCTTGAAGAAGTTGTCTCTTTCTTTTTCTTTCTGTTTCCTGCGCTTACGGATGCGCTCAGCTCTGCAAAGGCTGGCTAGTCTTTGTCTGACCTCCTCCCACAGTGCTTCCACGCCCTCTTTCTCTGTGCGAGTTGCCTTCCTCCAGTTCTTGTGGAGTTGACGTCCCCTTTGTACCAACTGGTCAATCTACTTTTTCTCTCCTTCCCTTCTCTCTCTGAGCAGTTTTCTGTTTGGTGGTGACCTCACCGAGCCTGTCTTTGCACTCCTGGTATAGGATGTCCCCAAACAGTCTGGATTCCACTCCTCCTCGCAAAGACCCCTCCAGCATCGCGGTCAGGTCCAATTACTGCCATGCCTCTGCCTCGTTCTCCTTCGGCCATTTGATCTTGCTCCTCCTGGCTGGTTTCTTGCTCCCTATTTTTTGGCTCAGTTCTGAGGGGACTTGTGGGAACCTCTCCTTAGTGCTCACGCAGGGGCTCACTCTCCACCAGTGGACTCTTCCACAACTTCCCTGCCTTCAGCAACATTGGGTCCATCAGCACTGTGTTTTTCCACCCGGCTTTCGGTCCCTCTTGTCTGACCTGGTGCTGCAGTGCAAGGTTGCTATTGGCCTTTCTCCCCACACCTTGTTTTCCCCAGGTGGATTTGCAACCCCCTGAATGTGGTCACAATCTCCCATCCGCATCCACATTTCCGCAGGATCTTCTTCTCGTTGTCAGTTTCCATTCCAGTCGTTACTCTGTGATCTGTCCTGTTAGGCCCATCTTCCATCCGCCTCTCGGAGGGCCCGCGGGTTGTCTTGAACAGATGGTGTGCTATTGTTATGAAAGCATTATAGTTTAGCAATATATAGCTAAACTGAAACCTTTGTATACTTTTTTGTCAGTTCGTCTCATAAGGTGATACATTATTTCTGAGAAATATGGTAGATGGATTTTCGCTTTCACTAATCCAGATGAATTTGAAACCAATGTAGATGATTGATGATTGACCCAAATTGATTTTTGTTTCTGTTTCTTCTTGTTTTCTGTCCACACAGGAAGTTGTGATGGGGAGATCACAGTGTGGAATAGCAGCACAGAAAATGCTATAAGACAGCTCTGCCCTAATGCTGAGAGAAAACGCAGCAAGGCTCCAATCGGTCAGAACTAGTCCTGCACTCAAAGTCACATACACACAAACAGTAGAACAAACTCTTTACAAAAGCTTCAACACAATTGTCCTTCCAATGCCCGACATCCCTAGGCCACCTCCAAGAGTCCGAATGTTGGAGTGGTGAGGAGGACCCAGAGGGTAGCCATGCCATCACCAGACTTTACTTTCTGCCCGGACGCAAGGGTGTGGCCACTGCCGGTAAGACATGATGTCACAGAGTGTCTAATAATTATATGCTAGTTTTACACTAGGTTCTTTCAGTCCATTATATGCAAACATAGCTGGATTTATTACTAGTAAATTGACTAATTAGACTACTATTAACTGACTGGACTGGACCTGGGTTGTATGTGCAGGTGGGGCGGACCTGGTCTCTTGTGGAGGTTCTGGTCGGGTTCTGTTCTGGAACACGGTCCACAACTGTCTGGTTGGAGCGTTTGCGGCCCATAAAGACTCAGGGTCCATCATCATGACCGTGAGCGCCTGTGGTCAATACCTGGTCACTGCAGACATGGAGGGAACCCTGAAGACCTGGGACATACAGGTGTGTGAGAGAGAAGTGGATGGAAAGAGAGAGAGGTGTGTGTGTGTGTGTGTGTATGTGTGTGTGTGGGTGGGGGGGGTTAGACTGAAAGACACAATTGAATAAAACATGGATTGTCACAGCTATTTTCTTTCATCACTGTGTTAGAGAGAGAGACAGAGCCAGTTGGCTTTGGTCGTTCATGGCCACTGTGAAAATACTATGTTATAGCAGTAATGCTTCAAAGTCCTTTCAGGTCACACTAATCATGAAGGACGTGATGTGAGAAAGTGCACACACTTCTGATTGTCTCTACTGAATGTTTCATATATTTGGTTTGTCTGCCTATCATCAGAAATACTGCCTAGTCAAGGGTGTGATGATCAATGAGGCTCCAGAGCTCATGTGTAGTCTCTGCCCACACATGGACTGTGTAACTCACCTGGAGACTTGTGTCCATGGCGATAGGCTCCTCCTCCTCTCCGCGTCTGCAGACTGCAGTGTAGCACTCAGCTACCTGCCTGGAGGTACAGTTGGTGTTTTTGGACAGGTAAGTGCAGGAGTTAGAACACACAGGGCTCCAGATAAATTGTGTGTGTGCGTGTGTGTGTGTGTGTGTATTTGTGTGTGTGTGTGTGTGTGTGTGTGTGTGTGTGTATTGTTGTGTGTGTGGGCGGTGTGCTTGATGAAATAAATGAAATGAAAGTGAAACACAAAATGAACCGTGGTTTAGATGTGTGTTTGTAAAAAATGGCCCATATGAACTTGGCCCCGGGCTGTCTGTAGAGTATTGCCTCATTCCAGTTAGCCTGAGGCCTGCTGCAGTAGCCCAGCGTGAACTTATGTCTTCCAGAGCTCTGTCTCACACTATTCTCTCTCTAACTCTTCTACAACTCTGCTGCTTATCTGACATTTGCAGTATCTTAAGGGTGGTTACTGTATTGATCGGCCACTGTTTACTACTCGGCTACTTTGATCCAAGACTGAGTGTTATCCTGTTATCCTGCAGTCTCCTATCCTGCAGTATGAGGCAGTCTGTGGGCCCTGGCCCCTGTTTGGAGTTAGTATAACTACATCCCTCTCCCCTCACTTCCTTGATATATTCACTGATCTGTAGTTCATTAGATAAGTCGAAGCTTCCAAGGAGGAAAGGAACGAAGGTGGGAGGAAGGATAGAAGGACACCCTTCTGACTTCTATTTAAACTATAGGGCCTACTTCTGTCCTGTTTGCTGTTACACCCCCCACACACCTAGGAGGTTCTCTGGCATTTGGAAGGACCAGGATCCACACACCCAGAACAGGAGCTGGGGAATGGAGGAAAACAAGAAAGAGTGTCCAGGGGGACAGTGTTGCCTCAGGGCCCCAGTGGAAGCCCACCTGATCTAGGCACCATCACCCCTAAAGGGGAGGGAGAGATGCGGCATTCACAGGGGGAAGTGGAGGCAAGAGAGGAAAGAGAGATGGGAAGAGGAGAGCCTGCATCAGTGTTAGTTCACTTCTTTTCAACTGTAGATTTATTATCATAATCACTTGAGTGTGGGTGCATGCCTGAGAGTGTATGTGACTTTTCTCTCCTTTATTTTTTTACCTCCCCAGTATCCCCAGTGATTCCCCTCACACCATCAGCATTTTAGGACGCGGCTACAAGGAGAAACGCAGCCTGATTGACCGCAGACCTGGACATAGGGAGACACCGCTGAGTTCTGATGTTGGTGAGTCATGGCACAACTTCTCGGTGATTAGCTCTATTCTATCTTTCCCTCTGTCTCTTTGCGAGTCTGTGACTACTGGATGAACTTCTGTATCTCAGCAGTGTGTACATGCCCTCCCCCCCTCAGGTACATTCAGTGTGCTGCATATGGAGGAACTCCAGGATGTAGGAGAGCTGTCAAGACCAGAGTTTTTAACCCACCCTCACCGCTACTTTAACCTGAGAGAGGATACCAGCCGAACACACACATCCATACCTGTTAGCAAAGAGGGTACACACACCGCCAGAGCTGCTTTTGATGAGCGGAGTCTGTTTCCTAAAGAACTCCTGGATGCGGAAGAGAGGCGTAACCAAGGGGATGACAGGAGCAGCCATGGGGAGAGGACACAGGAGAGCAAAGAACACCAGAGCCTAGGTCGAGGGCGTGGCAGGAGGGACAGGTGAGAACACAATTGATCAATGGTGTAGTTTACTTCAAAATGCAACGCGGTGTAGATAAGAAAACGTAATAAGTGGATTTCCTCCCACGACAGAAAACCGATCCTGTCTGGAACTTCAATCAAATGAAGACATAATCTTGGCATTTGTAATGTACATCTCTGCCAACCCTTGAGTTGATGATGTGGTTCTATTATCATTACAGTTGTTAGTGTGCTATTCTACATTGTTTAATAAAGGTTAATCAAACACAGGTTAATTCACCGGTGACCATGAGAGCAGATGAATGAATGGATGTATTTCTGAGAGCATTAACTGCCTGACGTCTGTGGCCCATTGGCCCCACGAGACACTAGGTATCTTCTGTGGTGCATTTCCACTTGGATTTACAGTGGCAAAAGAAAGTGATGTGAATCAGATTATGAAAGGGCAGATTGTAAGCTTTCAAATTATGTGTCATGAATTGAAATCTAAAAACAAGTTGAAGAACTTCATATTTGAATGTTGATACCCCCCCAAATCAGCGAGTCGAGAAATCCAGCGTCAAAGTATTCACAGCCACATTTCACAGGTAGGTAATGGGTGGGAACAATAGCTGGTTAACTCCACCCACAACCACTTCCTCAAGACAACCACTCCGCCATTATACTACCTGTCATTATCTACCTGTCATCTGTTAGTGGGGTTGTCAGTTAACCCTCAAGAAACAAACTTGCTGGGGAGTATTCCACGTACTACGTTGATTAGTATATTTGCGATTAAAAGGAAAGCCTTGTTCAGGCAACTCTCGATTGCAGCAAGCTATCATCACGATGGCATAGTGGTATTGGACCCAGCAACCCAGGACCCAGCAAAGTTCATCATTGAACAGGAAGACAGTATTACCGTATGTGAGAGGTTGCTATTTTACGAACGGTTGGAATGACACAAGCAACAACGAGAAGAGATCTCCAACTGTTTTATTCTTAAACCTCAATAATCAATAATCAGATCTATCATTTGACAACAGTGGTCGTTTTGAGAACTATTTCTGAGAGCAGGACAGGAAACCACAACAATCTATCATGAAAGAAATACTTACGGCATTCTTGTCGTCACACTTATTCTTCATTTTGTTTTGTAACCGTTGTATAAAACCAATAAGGCTGTCTAGTCTGCTTTATAATGAATAAAGTCACAGCTGAGGGGTTGCCTGCCTTCCACTTTGCGTCAGGCCTAACAACGCCCCTCAGTTGTGACTTACACACAATAAAGCACCCCCTCTTTAACATATTGTTTAATTAAACCAGTGCTCTGAACACCTCAGCTAATCACAATACTTGATTTGTTCACTGACAGACAAGAGCTATTCTCTTTTTCTTATCGTTTCAGTAATGATGAGTGTATATGTGAAATAGATATCAAATGATTGCAAACTGTAGCCCTGCAATTCAAGTTGCCACCATGTCTCGAACCTGCGACCTCTGACTTGCCAACGTATCTCCACAAGTACTCGATGTTAACGAGCTACACTATTGAAATACAACAGCGTGGGTGGAGGTATCTGAATATGAGGAGTGAATTGACCATCTCAACTAGGTGTGTGTGTGTGTGTGTGTGTGTGTGTGTGTGTGTGTGTGTGTGTGTGTGTGTGTGTGTGGTGTGCGTGTGTGTGGTGTGAGAGAGATATAGAGTCATATAAAATACTTTCCCACCCTCTGTGTTTACAATAAATGTGTGTATACCTCCTGATCCAGAGTAAATGTGTGTATACCTCCTGATCCAGAGTAAATGTGTGTATACCTCCTGATCCAGAGTAAATGTGTTCATTGGAGCACACTGTCTAACTAAATGTATAGCATAACACATTGTCAATATTAGGCTGCTTTTATCTCCTATTTAGCATTCTGATAGCATCAATCTTTCCCCTGTAAGCCTTGTGTGTGTTACTTACACTGTAAGTGTGTGTGGGAGGGGAGATATGAATTCCAGTTATTAATCTAGAACACAGTAAATCTAATTTGTGGTGGGCGCTAAAATTAACCAGCCTCTGAGACGTGGAGTGCTAAATTATATGACAAATGTAAATTAGATTTATGGTAATTATCTTGCAATCAAACAATAAAACCAAAATGTGTGTGCTGTAAACTTGCATACGCGTACCACACAGGAAGTAGTACAACACCTCACAATACTTACAATATCCACATGGAGGTATGTACGGATACACACATACATGTACAGGATACACACACCCACCCATAATATAAGTATTACAACAGCCCAAAACAACCTCATTTAATCAAACATTCACCCCTCCCTTCTCACCTCACTTATTCGTTATCATAATACTGAAATAACTTGGATAGTTATTTTCACTGAGACAAGTTCATCTTCACTGAGTCTTTACACCCTCACATTACTGCACAACTGTGTGACAAAGCATTGCCCCTTAGATAAAAAAAAAGAAAAGAAAATAGCATTGCCCCTTAGAAAACCTATTTCCATCCCACCTCCCCACCAGTGGAGGCTGGTGAAGGTAGAAAAAATCGGAGGATGGACTCATTGCAATGAATTGAATGAGGAATGGTATGACACATTGCACCCCCCCCCATAAACACACACACAAATAACAAATACCATTGCCCTGTTGTAAACAGATGAGCCAGCGCCAGCAGAGGTCTTGCTTGCTTAGCCGTGGAACTCAATTTGAAATGCTAACACTGCCATAGGCTCAGGGGCATGCTATGCTGGGCTACAATTCTCCTGGTTCCTGGCAATTGAGCTCCTGTGTTTTAGCATGGAACAGTGTGTAGCCCATATTTCATGCACTGTGAATACAATTAGTTAGGAATTTTGGGCCTGAAATAATTTGTGAGGGGCTGATTTGAATTGTAGATGAGAAGAGGTTGTAGTGTACTGCAGTAAGAGAGAAAGGAAGTGTGTTTGTGTGTGATGCTATTTCTATTTCTGGCTTGCTGAGGTCCCTGTTTGCATGTGCTGTACCACTTACTTTAATGATAATGACTTTTTGTTCCATCATTTGGATCCATCATCAATGAAGATGTGTGGAGGGTGAAAAAAGAGAGAAAGGGATTAAGAGAAAGGGAGGAGGAGAGAGTAAACAACAGGTCTTGATTCTCCTCTTTTTCAAGAGGGAGAGAAAACATGAATCATTGAATAACTCAAATAGAATAGAATAGAATAGAATAGACTTTATTGTCGTTGTACAGTTGCCTATACAATGAAATGGTAGTGGTTCTTCTGAAGGTGCAAAAACAGAAAACATATTCACATATTCACAAACATATACACATATAACATATCACAAATATTACACACTAGACAATTAAAAAGCGAAAATGCTATAAAACAAGCTAAGAGACAATGAGGTCCGTGTTGTCAAGTGCAAATAAAGACAACAATCTTAAGAAAATAAAAACAACTATAAAAGCAAGCTAAAAGACATGAGGTCAGTGGCGTTATAATACTATATTTATTTATAAATAGGCACTTAGAATAGAGTTATTTCTATTATGAAAATTTATTTATTAAAATCTATTATGATCTATGCACATTTCTATTGCACTTTTCCCCCTGAAGATTAACATTTATGAACATGTCTTATGTCTATTGTTCAGTGTTCTGATGGTCCATGGGTAGAAACTGTTGGACAGCCTGTTTGTTCTAGCCTTTATGCTCCTGTACCTCACTCCAGAGCGCATCAGGCTGAACAGGTGGTGACCAGGGTGGAGGTGGTACATTTGTATGAGTATGATGGAGAGTTATCATACGTGCAAAGCAAGTGTCCAGTGGATGATCAAATTCACCAGGCATTCCGATTTTTTTGACCAACCACATTTGTGACACCATAAACCAGTTGCCTACATAATTTTTCAGTTGTTTACATAGTCTGAAACTACAGATTGTAGGATTCCCTTACCAGTTGCCTACGGCAAATGAGAACAGTGAATCCAATCCACAAATGATCCATATTTAATGATCGTTAAGCTGTTGTTTATTATATCGAGTGGGTACTTTAAAACTTAAAAAAGTTGCGTGTTATATAAAAAAAAGAAAAACAGGTATTGTTGACACTATGGGCCGGTTTCTAAGACAAAGCTTAAGCCTAGTCCTGGATTAAATCACACTTTCAATGTAAAATCTCCATTGAAGATGCTTTTTAGTCTAGGATTAGGATTAAGCCTTGTCTGTGAAACCGGCCCAATAATAAGTTTAACTTTCATTTTAGAGCCCTTCCGAGTCTGCGAGTGGTTTATGGTTTCACCAGCGGGCGTCACATTTTTAAACCAATATATTCCCTGCACAGAACAAGGGCTGTATTAAAGAAAAAGGTAGCAATATACACACACTGCAATATAAAATATATAATTCATAGTCATTCTAAGTCACATCACACAAAAACAATACAGTTCAAGTTCAGCCTGTGACATGGGCTCTAAGATTGGAGGAACAGTGAGATAGGGCAGCCTCTGCAGTTATTTAAGCACTGTGTTGCTGCAGAGATTAGACCGCACGCTCAGACCATCAATAAGTGCCTTCCATTGCAGAGACAGACACACTCACCCCACAGTGATGGAGGGTGTGGAACCGACCTGCTGCTCTCATTCACTGCAGAATCACTGCCCTGATGGAGTGAGCCCATTCCTTCTTCTCTCCACACACACACACACACACACACACACACACACACACACACACACACACACACACACACACACACACACCTGAGCAAGGCCAATGATCGAATGAGCCCGTTCTTCTCTTCCCTCTCTTCCCTGCAGTAATCTGCCATTTGCCCCCTTTACCGAAACCAGGCCGAAAACCTTTCTGTTGAGTACCCCAGTACTATACAAACACACACACACACACACACACACACACACACACACACACAGATACACACACAGACACACACACACACACACACACACACACAGACACACACACACACACACACACACACATACACACACACACACACACAGATACACACACACACACACACACACACACACACACACACACACACACACACACACACACATTTGAATACTTTATTTGGTTCCACAAATTATATTATACAAACAGGGAATCAAACATTTCGGGGCTAAGCAGTACTGAACACTCAAGGGTACACATAACACCTCCTTCTCCACACGGCCAAGCTGCCAATAATAGCTGAGACAGAGCAACATTTGGCAACCTGTTTGGCCTTTCTTTTAGACATTGCAGCAATTCTCAGACCCCTCATGGTGCATTTATATACATGGCCCAGACTTCCAAATACAAGTATGCTGAATTTGCACTTGTACCCAAAGCTGGTTATCGTACCAAGCAGTGGTTGGTATTTGATATACTTGTCCTGGAAAGTCTGGTCCATGTACAGGTCAAAGGGACAGCCTACTTCTATAATCAGCACCTCCTTGTGGCTGGTGTCAACAAAGACAACATCAGGTGTATTTGGGATGTTGGCAAAAACATAATTGGCAAAACCAAACCACTCTGGTAACACTCTGGCATGCTTGTACATAGCTGCGCTAGATGGTAAGATGTTTTGTACTGTATCAGACACAATGTCCACAATACGGTCATGACGAGCTATGTACAGGTGTTTGTATGCATTACATCCATTTGTTATGTGTGCAATGGACTCTAGGTGTTGTGAATCCTGATGGTTTAAACAGAATGGACTGTGAGTGTGGGGATACCAGGTGGACAGATTGTACTTGGTCGGTAATACCTGCAGTCTTGCTTTGATGGTGAATTTCAGAACATCCTCACCAACAGCGACGTTCTTAAACACTGAGTGTGAGACTGAGTGGTCAGCGAACTGCAAACAGGCTAGCTTTCCCTGTAGTCTGAGTCCACACCAGTGCTGCCTGATCTCAGACTGCTTCAGGCTGAGCAGAACCCTCCTTGCAGAGTCTCTGTGCAGTCCGACAGTCTCTTCCTGCGGTGTTGTGATGTCGGCCTTCACAATGACACAGGGGTCTGTGATCACCTCATCAGAGACAGGGACTTCAGTCTGTGTGTTAAGTTCTGTCCATCTTAGCACACACACACACACACACACACACACACACACACACACACACACACACACACACACACACACACACACACACACACACACAGACTGGAGTGAAAGTTCTGGTAAAGTTATGTAGGAGAGTTTATCCCTTCTTTTGCTCCTTTCCAGTCATTCAAAAAGTTTAAGTTGTCTGCAAAAAAATTGCAGTCCTTAAACTGATGGACAACTTTTTCGAGGTACTGAGGGGTAATTGATCTCAGTCTCTCTCTCTGTTCCAACCCCCTCCCCCTTCCTCTTTCTCTCTTTCTTTCATACACACATCATGAGACTCTCTGATAGGGCGTTCACACCGCCGTTCTGAAGCCTCCCACACCTTGGTGCTGTCTGGTGAACCAGCCCGCGTTCATACCCGTTTAACCAGAACCATCCGTGTCATCCACGATGGGTGATGAAGGATAAACACAAATGTCACAACTAGATGGCAGCTACTTCACTGGAAATGAGGATAATATACCAATATACAGTATCTGAAATAAACACTATTTTCTGAAATAGAAATGGCTTACGAAATTCGCATTTGCGTGTGTGTGTGTGTGTGTGTGTTTGCTGAGCATGTGAGGAAGATAGAGAGAATGATGAAACTTTAGATAATTGTTTTTATAGTCAGGTTTGTTGTATAATTTCGTGGGAATTTTTTGGGGATTTGCTAATCTATACATTTTTGGAAAGGGCATTGTATGAGGAATCAGAAAATATATGTTTCCATTTGCACAGATGTCTGAAAGGCGGCCATCTTGGCATTTACTTTGTGTTTTGTCCCCCGCCCCCACCTGTGGTGTATGTCCCCACCTGTCCTACCCGCTGTACATACCTTATGCTTTGTTGTATTGTTCTTCCCATGATGGATGTATGTTTATCTTGTAGATAGTACTAGTTATTTGTCTGTAGTATCTTGTAGATAGTACAATTTTCTTTCTGTCTGTCTTACTTGTAACGATGAATTGAGAATCAAGGACCCCAATTGAAATAAGCCAGTGGCTTTCTTGGGTTTTTATCCTGTTAGTTGACCTTGTATGTAATTTGTACTTTCATGTACCTACTTCTGCAAATCTTCTAATAAAGTTTTCAATCAATCAATCAACAAAATGGCCGCTATAATACACATGTTTTGTAATATCTTGGCTTCTAAATAAGCTAGAACATTGATTTTAACTGCTAAACCTACATTTTCAGGGTCAAGGAATCCAATGGTTGTAGTTACAAAGCTATTTTTTGTATATATATATATTTATATCATCACATAAAAATGTGTAACTTATACTTTAAGAAATTGTAGTTTTTCTATTACTTCCATACGTGAGTCCACAGACCACAGTATGATCATGACAACCTCCTGCATTAGATAGTCTCGATGTTATGATTTAAAACTTTTGTTGGCTTTTTGGGGGGATTTGCTAATCTATACATTTTTGGATGTTATGGCAACAGCCAGCAACCAGTAAGGCAATACAGAGGCAGGTAAATCTTTAGCCTAATGGCATATTTAATGATCTTCTTTTGGCGTATGGGTAGTTGTTTTCCTCTCCACTCCACCAGGCTCGGGCCGAGGGGCTACCCTTTTACCACCCCGAGACCTGGTTGAGGGGCTCACCCGGGCTATATTTCTGGACACCCCTCCAGAAGCCACGTCATCGTCTCGTCATCTAGTACCGACAGACCATGCATCCCGTTGGGTGGGTGGTACACCGGACAATACAGGATAACATGGTCTGCGGTTTGGTCCTCTGCGCCACACTCGCACGACGCATTTGGGGCCAAGCCCCATCTGTGCATTGATGAGCGGAAACGCCCGACGCCGGTCCGGAGACGATTGAGCCTCACCCAGGATAGCCTTGGCAAGTCCATCCCGAGGGGCTCAGGGCCGGCGACTGGGATGTGGTCGCGGAGTTTGGAGGTGTTTGCCTCCCACTCCGCGCGCCACATATAATCCGCCCATCCTGCCGCACTGATGTTAAGATCTCTGCATTGCTGCCTGAGATCCTGTGCGGCAGGCACAAATGGGTGTCTCGACTTGAGACGCCGGGAGGGCTCCGCTGTTATAGTGAGCCTATCGGGCCCGGCAGGCGAGACGTGCTGTGGCTCCCATGCGGCGGAGGCCTGCGGGCTGGATGCCTGCTAGGATGGGAAGGTTGTCCACGGGGGTAGAACGCAGGCATCCTGTCACAAACCGCAAGGCTTCGTTTATAGGCGAGTCGATGAGGCGGGTGTGGGCACTGCGACACCATACTGGGGCGCAGTATTCACTAGTTGAATAAACGAGGGCTAGGCCTGCCGTGCGCAAGGTCTTTGCGCCCAGCGCCCCAGCCTGAGCCAACCAGTCGCCTCATCAACGCCACACGAGCTGTTAACTTCTTGCGCAGTGACTCGAGGTGCCGGCGAAACGTGAGCGTCCTGTCCAATGTCACGCCGAGATAGATTGGCTCAGCGGAACATGGCAGGGGAGTTCCATCTAGGTATACTCTAAGCTCACATTTAGCCTCCCTGTTGTTAAGGTGGAAGGCAGCCGACACCGTCTTTGCCTCGCTAAGCTTCAATCTCCATTTCCGGAAGTATGCCACTAGTGTCTGCATGTCCTGGCTCAGAATCCCCTCCACAGACTGCCAATTTCCAGCAGAGTACACCACTGCGAGGTCGTCTGCATAGGCGTACTTCCGCGAGAGTGTGTTGGGCAGGTCATAGGTGTAGATATTATAGAGGAGGGGGGCCAGGACCGATCCCTGAGGGACGCCGTTCTTAAGGCGTCGAAGCCTGCTTAGCTGTCCGCAACCGGTGGTAAGGGTAAAGCTGCGGTTACGGATGAGCTCCATGATCATACTGACCATGTGCCTGTCCGGCAGCAGGCGGAGCAGCTTGCATCGTAGGCAGCCGTCAGGTCTATAAAGACGGCCCCGTCTCGAGGATGAAGGGGATGCATAACAGAGAGATGGGACGGTAACTCTTAGGGTCCCCTTCAGGCTTATTCGGTTTAGGGACCGCAACAACTAGGGCTCTTCGCCAGATTTTGGGGATCTTGAGTTGGCGCAAACAAGAAGTGAGGAACGCTCTCAGCCAGGACTTCAAGGCGGGTGCGGCATGGAGAATAAGCTCCGTATATCATATTTAATGATAAAAATAGGGAATGAAACAAAATAAATGAATGGGAGGAATGTGGGGAGTGTATGGTGTGCTGGTTGTTCTGTTTGTGGGATGTGTATTTACTCTATGTGTAACAGGCGGGTTGTGTCTCTTGACTATGTATAAGCGTTTATGCTATGTGTGATGTGATATGTGAATGGCGAGTCCAATGCGTGCCAATGTGAGCTGGGCTGTTAGATTAGTTCATCATCATCACTTTCGTGCGTCACGGCTTGGGAATCGTCATCGTTCTGGCACTGGCTGCACTGACACATGTCGGTACAGGCTAAGTTCTTAGCTCTGCATGAACATCTGCCAGAAGAACAGTCAGTTTTGCATTTGCATTGTACCATCTCAATGATGGACTTTGGGGCTGGGAGGACGTCTGTGGTTGTTGGTTTAAGCATGCCATCCTCATGTTTGGAGTACCAATTTTGCAGGGGATCAAATTAGCCTATGGATCCTGCAGAGCAATGGCTGCCTGTGCCCATATACTTTTTTTTGGAAGAAGAAGAAGAATACAAAAAATTGCTTTGTAACTACAACCATTGGATTCCTTGACCCTGAAAATGTAGGTTTAGCAGTTAAAATCAATGTTCTAGCTTATTTAGAAGCTAAGATATTACAAAACGTGTGTATTATGGCGGCCATTTTGTAAATGCCAAGATGGCCGCCTTCCAGACATCCGTGCAAATGGAAACATATATTTTCTGATTCCCCATACAATGCCCTTTCCAAAAATGTATAGATTAGCAAATCCCCAAAAAAATCCCACGAAAGTTTAAATTGAAACATAGTGAACCTGACTATTATTACTAATGATTAGATTTAGATTAGAT
>NC_137682.1:26513289-26558289 GCF_963989245.1 Nansenia antarctica | reverse complement strand
TAGGACTGCAGATGTGACAGGTTTAGGACTGCAGATGTGACAGGTTTAGGACTGCAGATGAAGGAGATTATACATTTTCCCTGTGACAGGTTTAGGACTGCAGATGTGACAGGTGTAGGACTGCAGATGTGACAGGTGTAGGACTGCAGATGTGACAGGTTTAGGACTGCAGATGTGACAGGTGTAGGACTGCAGATGTGACAGGTTTAGGACTGCAGATGTGACAGGTTTAGGACTGCAGATGTGACAGGTTTAGGACTGCAGATGTGACAGGTTTAGGACTGCAGATGAAGGAGATTATAAAAATGAGTTCCAAACCATGGACTCACACAGCTATAAACCAACCTATTGGCTTTTTTCGAAAACAAAAAACATGGCTGACATCTCTCACCTCGATTCTGTCACCGTAAAAACAACGATGTCAATACCTCAAACCTAAAACACATATCTAACATGACCACACTTAATAATACTATGCTGATGGAGCTCGTACTAGCTAACAAGCGATTGTTTGGTTGCACAGTCACATTCAAGCAGCAACACTGTGAACTCCTGGGGAAGTATGGATTACCTGGCTGCTAGTGTTGTGTTTGGTCGATTATTTCTCTGTTGTTACAACGCTAATTGACATTATAGTTGATATCGTTGGAAAGCCTGTTTATTGACCTATACAATGATGTCCAACTTGTAAGGATCATGAATTTGTGGGATGAGCAGCACAGCTGATTATGTGGGTATAGCACCCAAGTAAAATTGACCAAAATACTCTGCCAATGCTAAACAGTGTCAACATTCTCCTGTTGGTATTGACTCTTGTTGTGAGTTGTTTGGTGGATTGGATGATTGAACTCTCTATCAGTAACAAGGAACAAACAAGACATTTTGGCAATTTTACACTTCATTCATTTCATGGGTGGAAGATCCATACGCAGCCGCATCAGCCTGGCACCTTCTCCTCATGCGGGGAGACCATTCCACTGCGCATTGGAAACCCGATTGAAAAGCGCACTTCTGTGCCCCAGTAAAACGTTACGCTGTGAGTATCTCTGCACACGCTCTCATGTGTTCATTTCTCCTCTGAAGGACATCACATAGTCATTGATTGGATTCGTACAGTGTTTTCTCACCAGGGGCTCCAAGCACTTCACATTCTGTTTGCAGCACACCACATGGGTGATGATGCTTCCCAAACTGACTATAATGGTCAAGAGGTGAGGTAATGCCAGAAAGCAGCTGGTGAAAGGCTATATTTTATTAATACAAGCACATTGAGTGGAACTCACATAGGACTTATTAACCTCTAGATGGCAGTATATGCCCAACATACATGTGTGTGTGTGTGTGTGTGTGTGTGTGTGTGTGTGTGTGTGTGTGTGTGTGTGTGTGTGTGTGTGTGAGACAGAGAGAGAGAGAGAATGAGAAAGAGAAAGAAAGAAAGCTATTAAAACATCTTACCTGAACTCCTACACACGTTGTGCCACAGGGCTTAGAGGCAAAATGATCTCTGAATGTTGTTTATGACACATGACAACAAAGAGGTTTGAACACATTAGACCAATCCTGAGATCTCTACACTGCCTACCAGTCTCTCTGAGAATTCAAGGTACTCCTAATTGTATACAAATCACAAAATGGTCTTGGACCAAAAAACATATCAGATCTCCTCCCACCCTATATTCCAGCAAGGCAGTGGTGTGAAAATTAATTTCCCCCTGGGGACGATATATCTAATCTAATCTAAGGCCCCTAAGGTCAGCTGAGTCTAATCAGCTAATCATTCATTTACATTTACATTTTTGGCATTTAGCAGACGCCTTATTCCAAAGCGACTTACAATCAATACATTTGAATACTAAGCATGTGAATCAGCAATCCACCATTCGTTGCAGGAAGAGTAATCTAGCTCGGGCCCGGGGCCACTGATAGAAGAAAAAACCTTCTCCCTATCGCCTTCTACTAAAACTTTTTTTTCCTTCTTTTTCTGGAGAAACTGAGAAACAGTACAAGGGGGGCAATAGAAGTTCTTAGGGACACAGTAGAGGGGAAAGCGGGTGTCTTTAGGAGACGTAGTGGTGAGGGTCAGAAGATGTCTCAGGAGGAGCAGTTAAGATGTAACCTGAAGAGATGGGTCTTCAGTCTACGACGGAAGATGGGTAGTGACTCAGCCGTTCTGAAGGCCGTGGGGAGTTCATTCCAAGAGTGAAAACAAAACACGGTGCAGCAGCTTTTAGTTACTCTGCGTCATGCTCCTGGAACAAACTCCCTGAAGAAATCAAACAGGCCCAAACCCTAAACATATTTAAATCTAAGCTAAAAACCTTCATGTTTTGCAACAGTTATGATTAAACACTAACACTTCCATCCATGGAATTCCATTCCATCCTTTTTATTAATTTCTATGATCTTATTCATTATCTTATTAAATGTTTATATATGTGCCTTGATTAACAGCTTCCTAGCCAGAAGAAGATGTTTAATCGGGTAAGATGTCTCTGAATAAAATGCTCTGAACTCTGGATAACAATTACCATCAAAGTATATATTTGCAAAAGATGTACATTTTGTTAACACTAGAACAGGCATTCTTTTTTACCTACTAAAAGAGTCCCTCTTTACAATGCTCATTTATGATACAACGACCACTAGTTTGCCGCTTGTAAATTAGCTTCCTACACATTATACTAGCTTATAGGGTTTATTACGGTAACTCAAAGCACAAAGCTCATGGAGAACTGAGGCGATTTGAAGAGAGAAGCGGCATTACGAGCGACAAGTGTTTTATTTACTTTTGTGAGTTTGTGTACATATGTGAAATGTCACAAAGATCATCTAGGGTTACCAAACCACCCAAAAGGCAAAGCACAGAGAGCCTGTATATGTATTGATTTATTAATACTGTAGTGCAGTGGTTGCCAACCTTTTTTGTCTTGTGTACCCCTTGAGTTGTTTTGCCATGCCAGAAGTACCCCCTATTCTCAATTAAACTCAACAAATAAAAAGAAAAAAACTGTGTACACCTACATGCCCACACACTCACTCTGTGAAAATAGAAAAATAACTAATAATGAATTATTTATTATTAGTTATATATATTATTGAATTATTTGATTTGATATGTTTGATATCTGTTTTTTTTCTTCTCCTGCTCCTCGGTGGCTTCTGTCTGAGGTGCAGTGATGTCATCCTGTTCTCATCTTGACTGATGGGGAGCGATAACAGACAAGATGAGACAGGAAAAAACTTATCACACACACTCAGAGAACACATTCAAGACATTATGACGATCACGAATTCCCTCTCAGGGACAACAGATCTAATTGAACCAGAATATCATCACAATTGTCAGTTGCAATACACCCACCCACCCCCCCAACCATCCACCCACCCACTCAAACACACTTAAACGTTTTGGATCTAACTCAACTGATTATTAATGAAAATCATTTGAACCACTCCCCTTTAATACATAGATATTTACACCATTGTGAAAAATATTCAGACTCACCCAGTAGCAGTTGCAATTCTTTTTTTCATCAGTTGAGCTTTAATGAGACACTTGAGGTTGCTTCTCTTTCATAAGCTTTGACAGTTCTGGAGGCAGTGTGGCAACAGCAGTCACCAGGCTGCTCTCCATACTCACTCCAAGGTCACTTCACACATACTGTATATGTAGAACCGAAAGGCAAAAGTTCATTCAATGCATTCTTTCCCAGCACTGGATATTCCTTTTCAACATCACACAAAAACTCTATCAATGACTTGTCAGCATGTGCCATCTTCAACCCACGATCAGATCCATGTCCATCAGATTTGATCCTGCAGGCTTCCTTATAAATCCATTCACGTTGTCATAGACATAAGGATGTGTGAGTCCTTCCCTTGAAGTGATAGGTTGAGCTCATTCAGCTTAACACTAGAACAGCCGCGCCTTTTTTACCTACTAAAACAGCTGCCTTGGGGGTCAATGGCCCTCTTTACAATGCAAGCTGCTATTTACACACAACGACCACTAGTTGGCCGCTTGTAAATTAGCCTGCTTCCTACACAGAAAAACGGCAAAATAGCTTTCTATTAGTTTATCCTGATGTGATTTTGAAAATATAAGGATACTGAGTGGTAGAACACACATATATAGGACAAGTCATGAAAGGAGGGTCCTGAAATTTGATTGAGTGCAAAGATATAAAATGTTTCTTTACTCACAGTAAATCAAATCAAATCAAATGTTATTTGTATAGCGCATTTCTTACAAGATGCAACTCAATGCGCTTCACATAATAAACATTCTCAGTCAATCAATCAATCAATCAATCAATCAATCAATCAATACTGACAGAGCCGCAAGCAGGCGAAAATAAAAACCTGTACACTATGTAGCCAGGAAAATTCCCTTGCAGCCCTCTACACATAGAGCAACTACTAGCCAGTTTGCCTACCAGCACCCAGCGGTGGGCCCCCACACACCCCCCCGGGAGCCCCCGCCGCCCCACACACCCAGCCCGCCCCACCACCAGCACACCCGGCCCAGCCAAGCCAGCACAGACCATAAAAGGCCCCGCACAAGGGCGGAACAGACCAGGCACACGGGGCAGCCGGGGGTCCCCAAGGGGAGGCAAGCAAGGGCGAAAAACCTGTACACCATGTATCCAGGAAAAGTTCCTCTAAAGTTCAGGTAAACACTCTCATGGCTGTTCTAGTGTTAACAAAGACATCAGCAAGATATGCCAGCTGCGCAACCCACGCTGCATCCTCAAACAGGGCTGCAAGAGGAAGGTCGTCCTCTGTCAGGAAAGATAACACCTCGATGCGCAATTCATAGAGCTGCAGCAGAGTTTTGCCACGAGACAGCCAGCGAACGTCTGTGTGAAGCAGTAGCTGCTCATGCTCTGACCCGCTGCCATGACAAAGAGTTTGAAACAATCTGTGGTTCATTGGCCTGGACTGAATGAAGTTAATCACCTTACCTGCGTCATCCATAACTGCACTTAACTCAGGGCTCATCCTTTTCCTGGCGAGTGCCTCCCGGTGAATAATACAGTGCATCCACTTCATTTCGGGGTTCACCTTCATCACAGCCCAGGCACCTTACCCGTCATTGCTGCCCCTCCATCGGTACAGATGTGTCTGCAGGATTATCCACTCCAGATTGTTGTCTGTGAAGAATCTATCAATAATAATGAAGGATTTCCTCGCCAGTTGTCTTTCCTGGCAACGTCTTGCAAAACAAGATATGCTCATTTCTATCCGACTCTTCTTTATAACGCACAAAAGCCAGCAGCTGAGCCTCCTCACTAACGTCGATCATTTAATCTAATTGCAAAGCGAACTGACCTGCTTGCTTCATTTTATCCACCATTTGTCCGACAATATTTGGACATATCATCAATTCGGCGGGAGACGGTATTGTTTGATAATGGTACCAACTTGAGCACGTCAGCTGCTTTCTTGTCCAGCAAAGTTTTAGCCAAAGTCATAGCGGCAGGCAAATGCAGATCTTCAGCGATTGAATGTGTTTTTTTTATACTTAGCCACCAGTAATGAAACAGCATAGGACGCCTCCAGTGCTTTGCTTGACACACTTGCCGCTTCCTTCAGTGTAGCCTAACTTGACTTGAACTCTGACAGTTTTCACTTGAAAAAGTTGTCAGTTTTACCAACAGTTGCTAGGTGTTTGGTGCTCTGGTGTCGCTATAAATGGGGTGGCTTCGTTGAATTATTAGTCAGGACCACTGGCGGACTCAGTGGGGGGGGGCAGGGGGGGCGACCGCCCCTCCTGGTGTCCCCATGGTTGAGAAACGTCTCGCTTAAGTGCCCTTTTGAGCGGCAAAAATGCCCTTTTGAGTGGCGAAAATGAGAGGATGTGCCCTATTGGTGTCCCTCCAATGGTCTAAATTTGACCATGTGCCCCCACCGTTGAAAAACGTCGCACTAAAATGCCATTTTGAGTGGCAAAATGAGAGGATGTGCCCTACTGGCTGCCCTTCCAATGGTCTAAACTTGACCATGTGCACTGATGGGGTCCCATGTTGTGCAGTAGGTGCCCTTTTTTTCTTTTCGCCCCTGCCCTTCAAACAGCCTGAGTCCGCCACTGGTCAGGACTTCACCGCAGCAAAAGCACTGTGGCTGTGGTGGATCAGCCGACGTACATGTAAATCCCCACAAAATATATTTTTCCAGATAATAGCGGGGTCCTTTTTTCTTTTTTGCCTAATCTTTCTTGACTGTGACTGTAGCTGGCCGTTTTAGCCATCTGTCCATCTTTGCGGTAGTTAGCTAACTGACAGGCCTAGCTGATTTGCGCACGAACGTGATCGTGAACGTGATTTAAATGTGACGTGACGACCACTTGTGTTATAGTCATCACCTGTCTGGGAGGAACTGAAGTTGCAGCGTACCATTTTAGCAACAGGTTTATGAAATTACTTGTATATATAGTATATACATTTTTTGGGAGGGGGGAATAAATTGTTATCACAAATCTTTCCACGTACCCCCTGCAATCCCCTCACGTACCCCTAGGGGTCTGTGTTCCTGGTTGGGAACCACTGCTGTAGTACTACATAGCTGTGACTCTACTACCTTTTCTCTGTATTCCTGCTTGGCTGTTTTAATCACTCTGCGGAGGTCATAGCGTTTTTTTTTTTACATTTGTTTTGTGGCCTGGATTTGAAGGCAGAATGTCTCACGGTAAGTGCAGCATTTATTGTCCTATTATTATTAATCCACGGCTTCTGATTTGGATTTATCCACTGTTTTTGTGGAGACAACTTCCTGTATAACAGCCTTTTAAAATAAATCCCATGACTCCCTGCGTGTATGTATGTCATCATTCATCACTTGGTATATCCCCCAGACCGCGGCCTTGAGTTTCCTTAATACCAAATTATGATCAATGACATCAAGAGCAGCACTGAAGTCTAGTAGAACTGCTCCTACAATATTCTGTTGATCATTAGCCAATCATCTGTCAGTTGAGTGAGCGCTGTGCAGGTTGAGTGCCCTTTCCTATAAAGGATTTCAATGTATGACACATCATTTGAAAGCTTACGGTCTACCCTTTCATAAATCGAAAAAAAAAATGAAAAATGACGTTACCAGACTTGCAGACCTTTTCATCAGACCCTGTCACATATGGTCCGCTACCATCCTCAATAGCTTTCCATCCAGGTTGTCAAGACCAGGAGGTTTCTCATTTTTGATAGATATATATAATAATAATAATAATAATAAAATATAATAATACTTTTTTAACTTCTTCTGTCACTTTACAGAATTTAAAAGAGCAGTTCTTCTCTTTCATTATTTTGTCTAGTATACATGAGTACAATGGCTCACAGTGTGGTGTTGGCATTTCCTGCCTGAGTTTCCCTAATTAATCTTCCCAATGTACATTACTTATGACTTCTACATATTCACTTTTGCTGCTGAAGCCCTTCCATACATCTCCATATGTTCCATAGTCTATCTAATGCTATCTGTGTCCCTAACTGTAAATGTGATGTTATCTGCATATTGATTGATGCTGGTTGCTTTGATATGGAATCTGAATTCCCTGTATTTGCACAGCCACCTTCACTACGCATGCCAACAGTTCTGCTGATATTGAATACAGCAGTGCCTAAAGCGGACAGCCCTGTCGTACCGACCTCTCCAAAGGGAAGCAGTCCATCAGGCTTGCATTCACCTTAACACAGCTTTTTGCATTGCTATACAAAAGCTTCCCCCAGTTCACCATCCTATATAAAATATAATCATATAAAAAATGATGCTCAACCCTATCAAACGCCTTATTTAAATCTACACTAAGCAGAATCCCCCCTCCTCGTTATTATTACGCATACTTTCCACTACATCCCTTATCATGCATAATGTCAGTTATGTCCCTCCCCGGGACACTGTATGCCTGCGTTGAAGATATAATTTTACACATGACCCTCCTAATCCTATTCAACAAAACTGTCGTTCATATTTCATAATCATTGATGAGTAAACTTATAGGCCTTAGGTTATCTAATTACATTTTATTCCCCTTATTTTTTATATAAAATAGTTAGCACCCCTGTAGCCATTGAGTCTGGTACCTCCTGCCTAAGTTCCATACCCTTAAACACTCTCTAATTGTTTAGGTGCCAAGATATCTGCAAAGGTATTGTAAAGCTAATTTGTGAGCCCATCTTTTCCTGGGCTTTTATTAGGTTGCAATTGATTTATAGCTGTTATTATTTCCTTATCGCACATCAGCTTTTCCTCTGCAGATATCTTGGAATTTACATGCCTAATATCTGCCTCACCTTCCTTTGATCACTGTCCTGATTCTGAAAAAGTAATAATCTCCCACCTTATCCCCCATCTCATTTTCTAACTCCCTAATATAGTTATGTTGTTGCCTTTTCCTCTCTAAACCCAGAAAAAAATATGTGCTCTTCTCCCCCTCCACTGCATACTTCGCCCTACTTCTCACCATAGCACCCTCACATTTCCCTTTGACATATCGACTTAATTTGTTCTCAATTTTCAAATATTCTGTTACATTATGATTTGGATTTTGCTCACAGTTTGAATTCACCCTCCAATCGTTTTTGCAGTTCCCTCTCCTCCAAAAACGTCCTTTGCCTTGCATACCTTGGCTTACACTGTCTGTATTTTCCCTTTCAAATGATCCTGCCATTATTCAAGTATAGGTTTCTATTAATTGATTTTCTAATTCCCCCAAAAGGCATCCCGCCACCCTCTGTTGTAATAATTATTCACTCAACATGCTCGAGTTCAAGCACCAAAACCCCCCCCCCTCCTTTTTCCTCCCTCCCTAACCCCTATTCTGCGGCGGTACCATCTTTCCACACAAGAACATCCACAATGGGACATGGGAGTCACCTGATGGTAGCACTATCAACCAAATAGACCACATTATCATTAATGGTAAGTGGCGCATGTCACTACAAGATGTTAGAGCATGCTGGGGTGCAGATGCCTATAGCGACCACTACCTAATCTCTGTCACCATCAAACTCAAGTTGAAGAAGTCGGACCCACAAGGCCAGCGACAGAAAAACTGGACATTGCAAAACTCCAGTATCTAAAGAAAAGAGTTTGTGTTGGAAGTCAGAAACCGCTTCAGCACACTAGATGCTGCCTCTGAAAATGGAAGAAGAACCCCCCATAAACAGCAAATGGGATGCTATCAACACCACATACTTTGAAACAGCACAAAAAGCCCAGGGCTTCAAACAGAAAGGGCCCGAAGAATGGATATCAGCAAACACAGCAGCAGAACATTGAGGAGTGGAAACAGCTGAAGGCTAAGACACTGAGCACCCAGTCCAAACGACCCAGTCCCAACGACTCAAGTTTCAAGTTTATTGTTACATCCCATTTCCACATCTCATATGGGATTACAAGACACCTATTACATAATAATAATCAAGCATGTAAGCACAATATGCCCAGTTGTATATTGGAGAAATTGTGGAAGCAAGGCAAGCAATATTGGGTAGGATTGGTAGAGCCTATAGTAATCAGCCTGAATCGAATGTTGTCGTGCGACGTCGCATCGCACGCCGTGTGCATTGAGAAGCGATTGTTGTCGTAGAACGTTGTTGTGCAACGTCGCATCACACGCCGTGTGCATTGGCCTTAAGAGAGTAAAATTCTGATCCCACTTACACTGATTGCCTCATGCCTTAGTGCCATGCCACCAAACACCCCACAGAGCCATCTCTAAGGCACTTGGCAAATGTTTCAAGTGAAGTTTCTCATTCATAGGTATTATGTTTTGAAAAAAACCTTTTAGGGTCTGATTGGACCCCTAAAAATGCATTGGAAAAAAAAAATCGGGAGAATTTACACACACCCAACCTAGCGAACAACACAGACACAAGTGTAGGCATCTAGCCGCAACAGGCGTATTTAATAAAGGGATGTAGGATTGTCTGTTCCAAAAAACTGCACAGAAAACTGACCATTGACCTCATTTTGCCATGCTGCAAGGAGTTTCTGGAGCTGATCTAATATTAACTGCAGTGTGATCCACATTGATCACAGCCATGTTGAGGAGGGCAGTGACACGTTTGTATGTCACTGCCCCAGATCCAGTGATCTCACGGCCTACCCAATGCCCTGTGAGTGACATGTATGGAATGGAATGGACTTTATTTGTCATTGCTACAGTACAGGTACCAAACAACGAAACAACGAAATTTAGTATGCATTCGTGGAAAACTTGCTTGTCCAAATTTCTGTGGTAGTGTACCACATCGCCCTCCATGCTTAACAGGGATTTCCTCACCTTTCCTTTAACTTCACTGTACAAGTTTGGCACAACTGTACACGAGAAATTAATCTGCAAGGGTACCCTGTAGTGTGGTGCACTGACTGTTAAGATCTTACGGAAACCTGTGTTTTCTACTATTGAATACGGCAAGAGGTCCTGGGAAATCATTTGACCCACAGTTTCTGTGATTTACTTGGCAGTTGGATAGTTGTCTGGGTAGTATGTTTTGGGAATTAAACGCAGCCATTATTGGTGACCAAGAGGAGGCTGGTTGTGGCTGTGTATTAGCCCTTGCTGGGGGGGCTTGGACAGACACGGTCATAACAGGATGTTTAAATTGCATGTAGTTGTGCATGGCTGATGTGGTTAGATGTTTCACATCCTTGCCTCTGCTTATTGTGGTCTTGCACACGCGGAATGGTCGATTACCAGTGTCATTTATTTAGGCAGGCAGGTGGATAAGGTCAGGTGCTTCCCGTGGAGGTAAAGGTTTCTGCTATATCTGAGTGCCTTCCACTAAGACCACAAAGAGTTACTACAGGAGTTTCTGCCAAAACTTTTGTATTTTGGTTAAAACTTTTTGTATTTTGGTTAAAACCGCTGACTGAGGTACCAAGGTTTTATTTAAATTCTTGTTTTACTTTTACTTTATTTGACTAAACTCCAGATAGGAGTAGGGGCTCCCCCTTTTAGAAGCTCTGTTTCCTTGTTATATTTATTACTTGATTTCTACAGTGCCCGTAGTTTGTGTAGCCTCTTGTGTTTTTGTTGACCATTTGTAACAACAACATTTCATTTCTCTGTTAATAAATAACTTTATTTCACCCAAATTATCAGGTTTTATTTTCTTTGCTTCCCTTTCCCCTTACGAGGTGGGTTTGTTAACTTGTCAGTAGGTCATGTGACAACTATTATGTAGACTCAGCATATCACAGTCTGAAGTTCATTACGCAATAGATTTACAGTTCTTTATCCCTATCTCATCTAGTTCCTTTTTCATCCTCTTCACCATTGGATGGAGGGGAATGTGTCCCACCTTTAGAGGTCCAATCAGAGCCTGTCATAGCCTTAACTAACACCTGATGATGACTCTCTCCCTTTCAATCTCTCTCTCCTTTTTGTATTAAGGTGTGTGTGTTTGTCCTTTTCTCTGCTTTACTGCTTGGACAGATGTTGCTCCTCTCTGCCCTCCACAATTTGCTGTTAGCCTGGAATCTTAATTATTTCTGTCAAACCAATGGCGGGAAAGCCCAATTTAGTGCTGCCACTATGGACTGAATTTCTCCAGTCTACTGTTATAATGTGTCTGTCTCTCTCCTCAACCTTTCCCCTCTCTGTCTCTCTCTCTGTGTCTCTCTCTGTCTCTGTCTCTCTCTCTGTGTGTGTCTATGTCTCTGTCTCTCTCTCTCTGTGTGTGTCTCTGTCTCTGTCTCTCTCTCTGTGTGTGTCTATGTCCCTGTCTCTCTCTCTGTGTGTGTCTATGTCTCTGTCTCTCTCACTGTGTGTGTCTATGTCTCTGTCTCTCTCTCTGTGTGTGTCTCTGTCTCTGTCTCTCTCTCTGTGTGTGTCTCTGTCTCTGTCTCTCTCTCTGTGTGTGTCTCTGTCTCTGTGTGTGTCTCTGTCTCTGTCTCTCTCTCTGTGTGTGTCTATGTCTCTGTGCCAGTCACTGTCTCTCACTAGAGAACAAGAGTCAGATGGTTGACTGGACCGTCTTCATTCAACCACTCTTACTATCTCTCCCTCCCTCCCTCAATCACTCTCTCGTCAGGTGGTTATCAATGTCACTGTCAGGGTGACAGCATGCCATCAGCAAGACTTCAACTCGACTGACTGTTCCCTCTCTGTCTCTCTCCCCCTCTATTTCTCCATCCATCTCTCCCTGACCCTCTGTCCGATACTTAGCAGAGTCGTCCTCAGGATGAGTCCAATGTGTGCATGTATGTGTGTGCGTGCGCCCACGCGTGCACCTACAGGGTGAGAGCACGTCAGCAATCTATCTCTCATACATGTACTCTCTTATTAAAGCAGTAAGGTCATTATCGTGAATAAAGTCACAGTTGAGGGGCATTGTTAGCTTGAGCTTATAAGCTTAGCTTATAAATAGCTTATTCGCGATAAAGCACAGCCTCTCGTGCCTTATTGCTTCTATACAATGGTTACGAAACAAAACAGAGAATTGTGACAAGAAAACAACGCCTTATGTATTTATTGCGTGATAGGTTGTGGTGGTTTTTGCCCTGAGCTTAGAAATAAAGTTCTCAAAACAACCACTGTTGTCAAGGTAACGTCAACCTCTCTGCCAGGTTCAGTTAGGTAGATAGACACAATGGCCCTCAGTGGCCTTGTCCACTCTGCTTCATTTCTCTTACATCACTTATTCATTCTCCCCTCTCTCTTTGGCTGCATTTACACTGCAGGTCGTAATGCCTAGTTCCGATTTAGTGCCTATATCATTTTTTTTTGTTTCGACTTGCTTTCACATATGTTCAGATCTATACTCCCGCAACTAGAGCCACACACACACAGACATGGTAGTGACATGGTAGTGATACCACAGTATTTTATCAAGAACATGGTGATGATTCTGAATACGTTGATATCTCCATGACACTGACACATCTGAAGACGAGGGCTTTTCCCAAGTTAACGTTACCCCCATATCTAAAACCCACTGTCACATAGATAGAAGCAGAAAAAGAGTCAATTTCTGTCCGGCTGCTCCCCTACATAGCACTCGTCAGTGCTTTCTCTGTTTTTTATTAAAGGTATCTAACCAATTCCAGACCACCAATATGTCTAACATTAGATCCCCAAAGAAAGTTTAACCTAACAGATGACATTTAACAGTCTCTGTTCTCCAGTGTATATGAAAAAAGAAAAAAAAAGAAAAAGGTTTTCCTTCTATCACTGAGACTGCCAATGGCCCCTGGCCTGAGCTAGATTACTCTTCCTGATACGACTGGTGGATTGATGATTAATTTGCTCAGTCAAATGTATTGATTGTAAGTCGCTTTGGAATAAGGTGTCTGCCAAATGCCAAAAATGTAAACACAGCTGCAATAATTGCCTCCTAATGAATTAAATAGTCCTGACATTTCGTAGTCCTGAGCATAGAGCGTGTCCTGTCATGCAACGGTTCACTGTTACTCAACATTGGCCATCCATTCACTGATTCCCCATTTCTTTCTCCCTCTTTCTTTTTATCCATGTCTCTCTCTCTTTCTCTTTCCCATTCTGTCTCTCTTTTCATTTGACTGACTTCTTTCCTCTGACCACCTCTCTGCCTCTCCCTCTACCTCTCGCATGCCCTCTCTCTCTTACCTCCCTGCCTCTTACTCTCAATCTCCTCTGGTCCAGCTCATTCGTATGCTATGGCATGCCTGCCTGTCTGTGCTGGCTGGGGCAGAGAGGGAGGGAGAGAAGGAGTGAGCAGGGGAATGTGAGTGGGGTGTTTTTCAGGGCCGTGGCTGAGGGAAATTTAGCAGCAGGTAACAAAGACAGGACCCAGCTTGGGGTCACAACCCCAAATGACCCCGGATGATCTCCCACAGAGGGGTTGCTGTCCATACTACTCTCCCCCCACCTACATAAACAGGCACAGGCACACTTTTCCCTCCCTCACACACACTCCTACTCCTACGCCACCTGCCAACATAGAAGAGGGATAGAGGGAGAGAGAGGAGGAGTGGAGGGGGGAGCGTTTGCCGAGGTAATGGGGAAGGGACATGGCCTGATTTGGAAGAGTGCCTTTGCAATAGCAGATTTGAAAGTTTCTGTTTTCCCAGAATACAAATGAGGACTGGCTGCTTATGTTGTTGTGGCCTAGCTCTATTCAGCTGGACATGGATGCATGCGCATGCGCATGCACACACACACACACACACACACACACACACACACACACACACACACACACACACACACAGTCACACTCACACACTAAATCACCTCTAAATTCAGGCTCCATTCAGTATTTCACTAGCCAATTGCTGTACAAAATAATGTTAAAAGAAACACCTTGGGTCACCTCAGAGCGGTACTGGGTTTCATCATTTTTGGAGATGAGGCCTATGATGGTTGTGTCGTCCGCATACTTTATTATTTTAACAGAACTGTCTGTGGGTGTGAAATGGGTTGTGTATAGTGAGAAGAGCCGGGGGGAGAGAACTCAGCCCTGTGGGGATCCTGTGCTGAGGGCAAGAGGGCGTGATGTGAGGTTGTTTACCTTCACCCTTTGTGGTCTGTTCCACAGGAAGCTCCGGATCCAGTGGCAGATGGCTGGGTCAATGTTCATGTCTAGGAGAGTGGTGAAGAGTTTGAGTGGGTTGATGGAATTGAAGGCAGAACTGAAGTCTATGAACAGGATCCGTGCGTAGGTGTTTGGTGATTCCAGGTGTTGCAGCGTGTAGTGGAGTGCTATGTTAACTGCATCCTCAACAGACCAGTTGGTATGGTAGGCAAATTGATATGGGTCCATCAGTGGGGAGGTGCAGGATTTTAGGTATGATAGGATGATGCGTTCAAATGCTTTCATGGCCACAGATGTTAGGGCGACGGGTCTGAAGTCATTGAGGCAGGTGATTTTTGGGGACTTAGGCACAGGGATGATGATGGATAATTTGAAGCACTGGGGGACTGTACATTGGCGAAGAGAGGTGTTAAATATGTTGCAAAACACAGGTGCCAGGTGAGCTGGACAGTGGCTCAGCAGAACAGGACTGATGCCATCCGGCCCTGCTGCTTTCCTGATGTTCAGCTTCCTGAATGTAGCTCTCACCTCATCCTCCTGGATGCAAAAGAGTGGCATCAGGGTGGGAGTGTCTGGTGGAATGGGTTTTCTTCAAATCTTGCATAAAAGTCATTTAATTTATCTAGGAGGTTAGGGTCGTTGTCTGGAAGGGGGCAGGGTCGTTTTATATAGTCTGTCATGTTCTTAAGATTATTCCATATTGATCTGGTATTGTTGGAGGAGAATTGTTGCTCACATTTTGTTGCATAGCTGTACTTGGCATTTCTTATTGCAGCACGCAACTTATATTTGACAGCTTTGTAATTATCCATGTCTCCATTTTTATACGTACAGTTCTTTTCTTTACGTAGGAGGTGTAAGTCTTTGGAGAACCAGTTTTTTTTTATTGCCATAGGATGTAACTGTTTTGGTAGGGATGCACATTTCCTTGCAGAACTTGATGTATGATCACTGTGTCTGTTAAGCCCAGTACACACATAAAGATAATCTGGCCGATTTTGGTCCGATTTTCCCCCTTCCGACCAAGGACAGCAAACGATTATCGCATGGCTCTAAACATTATCCTACAAGATTATCCTGTGGTGTGAGGTGTGTTAATGTTAATGTTAATGTTAATGTTAATGTTAATGTTAATGTTAATTTTATTTATAATGCGCCCCCCATCCAACTTTTACATCGGCCCGGGGCGCAGCCCGGGTAAAGGAACAGATAAAGACAAGGACAAGGACAAGGAACACAGAAAGCAAACAGACACAGACTACTTAAACGAACATCTCAAGGGATACAATTTACAACAAATAGGGAGTAGACTTAGGGAACATCATTGACGAAGAGGTGGGTTTTTAACTTGGCTCTAAAGGAGTCCAGAGTGGGGGCAGACTTGATGGCGGAAGGGAGCGCGTTCCACAGGGTCGGTGCTATCACCGCAAAGGCACGGTCACCCTTCCTCTTGAGGTTGGTGCGGGGGACCCTCAGGCTGAGTTGGGCGTCGGACCTGAGCCTGGGCCTTGAGGTGGAAGACAGGTCCAGGAGGTCCTTGATGTAGGGTGGGGCGAGACTGTTGAGAGCTTTGTAGACAAAGTCTTTGTGTTAAGAGTCCATTTCTCCCGACAATCTGCTCGGAAAATGATCGGGGCCGACAATCGTAAATATTAAACGTGTTCAATATTTACGACCAAAAATCCTCTTGTGTGGGCGAAACTGACAACACCCGAGTCCGATTGTGACGTGGAATGGAATGTAGCCAATCAAGAAGTGAGCTGACTGACGCGTCTACTTCTTTTCGTTATTCGGCACTTTATTTATCCTGTCACACATTTCTGCTGTCACTCGTGGTCGTATATCAGAGCACACCACACACAATACAATCCATGATTTTTTATCTTCATGTGTGGGGTCTCTCTCAGATAAAAAATCTGTAAAGATTTTGAAAATCCTTATATGTGTACCAGGCTTTAGTTCATTGAGGGTGTCACAAGCTGCACTGAATGTGTCCTAATCAGTGCATTCAAAACACCCGCGTAGCGTTTCAATGGCATCAACAGACCAGACTCCCAGGCTACTGGGTTAGTGATACATGGCTTGTAAACAAACGTACGGTTTTAGGATGTGTACAAACACATGTACCGTAACATATATATATATATATATATTCTGTGTGTAAAAATATAGCTATAGTGTAACATATTTGAGTATTGTTGCTGTCCATATGCATCCCTTCATGGCCAGAATGTACCGATCTTCTAATGGCTACGTACTTGCAGCATGATAATACACCATGACAGAAAGCAAAAGTCTCAAACTGGTTTCATGAACATGACAGTGAGTTCAGTGTTCTTCCGTGGCCTTCCCAGTCACCATCAATCAATCCAATAGAACTTGGGGTGTGGTAGAACAGGAGATTCACAGCTTCAATGTGCACCTGAAAGATCTTCAGGAATTGCGTGATGCAATCATGTCATCATGGACCAGAGTCTCAAAGGAATATTTCCAACATCTTGTGGAATCAATGCCACAAATAATTTAGGTTGTTTTGAGAGAGCCCTACCCAGTATTAGTATAGTCTTCCTAATAACGTGTTCAGTGATTGTTGAACGTCTTGTTGAATTAAAAGTTGTGTATTGTGGTGGGTTAACATAATTCACCCCCGGAACTATGGGTTGGGTAGTATTGTTTCCGCACGGAGGGTTAAGTGCGAGGTACTCAAGTTGTTACATGAGTGTTATAGTTACTGCTTGAAGCATGTGGTCGCAGCTTGTTTATGTTTGTTAATAAACGTTTAGCTGTGACATTTGATACGCCGCCTCCGACTCCCGTCTCTCGGCACTACATTGGTGACCCCGACGTCAGTCCCGTTGAAGTATCCGAGACTGAACCGAACATGGCAAATAACGCCGTTATTCTCAGATTGCCGGAGTTTTGGGAGACGTCCGCGGCAGCATGGTTCGCACAGACGGAGGCGCAGTTCGCCCTCCGTGGGATTACAGATGACGCCACACGCTACTACCATGTCGTCTCGGCGCTGGGGAGCTCCACTGCAGCCAGAACGGTGGGCTTCATTACAGCTCCCCCTGCCCTGAATAAATATACAGCGTTTAAGGCTCTCCTCCTCAAGACCTTCGAACTATCACGGTCAGAACGAGCCCGGCGTCTGTTCGCAATTCAGGGGCTGGGAGACAGCAAGCCTTCCCAGCACATGGACATGATGCTGAACCTACTAGGTACGGAGGAACCTAATTTTCTATTTATGGAACTGTTTCTTCGGCACATGCCTGCACATGTTCAGACAGCGCTCGCTAATACGACTATCACTGAACCCCGTGAGTTAGCAGAAGAGGCTGACCGCTTCTTCCTAGCTACCCAACGTTTTACCCCTGAAGTGCTAGCCCCGACACACAATTACACTCCCCCTGGCAGAGACAGGCTAGCTAACAAGGGCCCACCTACCACCGATAGCCGTACTAGCCCAGGCATGTGCTATTTTCACTCACGCTTTGGCGCGAAAGCGAAGAGGTGCCGCTCCCCTTGCAACTACAGCTCGGCGGGAAATGGCAAAGCCTGCGCTCTGTAGTGGCTATGAGTGTGGGCACAACAAACCAGCTACTATTCATCAGAGACACTCTCTCCGGGTGCAAATTCCTCTGTGACACCGGTGCTCAGAGGAGCGTCCTGCCTGCGACAGTGGATGACACCGCCAGGGGAAGTCATGGCCCACATTTAAAGTCCGCTAACGACACCCCCATCCGCATCTATGGCACGAAAGCTGTAGACCTATGTTTCGGGGGTCAGCGGTTTACATGGGACTTCGTCACGGCCGACATCTCTTTCCCCCTCCTCGGTGCGGATTTCCTATGCGCTCACGGACTGCTCGTGGACGTCAAGAACAACCGCCTGGTGGACGCACTGACATTCTCCTCACTTGCATGTGTCCGCGGTGAGGCGACATATGGCGGGCTCTCCAGCTCACTCTCAGAGGGTGACAGCTATCAGCACCTGCTCAGCGAGTTCCCCAGCTTGACACAGCCCACATTTTCCGCCACCACTACCAAACATGGGGTGGAGCACCACATAGAGACCAAGGGCGCCCCCATCTACGCTAGGGCCCGGCGGCTCAACCCCGACAGGCTAGCAGTCGCTAAGTCTGAGTTCGCCAACATGGAGCGCCTTGGTATCATCCTCCGCTCAGACAGCCCATGGGCCTCACCGCTACACATCGTGCCGAAACCAGACGGCGGATGGCGACCGTGTGGCGACTACCGACGCCTCAACGACGCTACGACACCCGACCGCTACCCAGTCCCCCACATTCAGGACTTCTCTGCGCATCTGGCGGGTAAGCTGGTTTTCTCAAAGGTGGACCTAGTGCGTGGCTACCACCAAGTCCCCGTGCACCCTTCAGACATTCCCAAAACGGCGGTGATCACGCCGTTCGGGCTATTCGAATTCCTACGCATGCCGTTTGGACTTAAGAATGCAGCCCAGTCCTTTCAGCGGCTAATGGATTCGACGCTGATAAACATGCCATTCCTATTCGTCTATTTGGACGACATCCTCGTTGCCAGCTCCTCGGAGGAAGAGCACCTGGCACATCTCCGAGACCTCTTCACGAGGCTCAGCCAACATGGCCTGATCATCAACCCGGCGAAGTGTCTGTTCGGGTTACCCTCCATCCAATTCCTTGGGCATCTCATCAACAAAGATGGGGCCGCCCCCCTCCCATCGAAGGTGGAGGCCGTTTCCGCCTTCCCTCGCCCACACACGGCTCGAGCACTCCGAGAGTTTCTCGGAATGGTGACTTTTTATCACCGGTTCATCCACCGTGCAGCCCACACCATGCACCCGCTGTACGAGGCTATGAGGGACAAATCCCCCAACCAGGCCATCGACTGGACGGCCGAGAGGGAAGCCGCCTTCATTGCCACCAAGACCGCCCTAAGCCAGGGCGCCATGTTGGCCCACCCGTCAACCAAGGCCCCTATTGCCATCACCACCGATGCGTCGGACTACGCCGCCGCCTGTCAACCCGCCAAAGTACACCGCCATACCAGAGCCCCTTTTGAGCCCTTCACTGTTCCTGAGAGGAGGTTCGACCACGTCAACGTCGACCTTGTGGGACCACTGCCCGCCTCTCACGGCTTCACCTACCTTTTCACCATGGTGGACAGGACGACCCGCTGGCCCGAAGCCGTTCCCCTCTCCTCGGCGGCGTCTTCCGACGTGGCCCGTGCGTTCATCGGCACGTGGGTCGCGCGCTTTGGGACACTGTCTGACCTGTCCTCTGACCGTGGCTCGCAGTTTACCTCGGAACTGTGGAACGCTGTAGCTAGTGGTTTGGGGGTAAAGCTGCACCGCACTACTGCCTATCACCCCCAGGCTAACGGTTTGTGCGAGCGGTTCCACCGCTCAATGAAGGCGGCCCTACGCGCGAGTTTGACGGACGGCAACTGGGTGGACAAACTTCCGTGGGTCATGCTTGGCCTCAGATGTGCCCCCAAAGAGGACTTGCAGTCCTCGTCTGCCGAACTCGTGTACGGCCAAACCCTACGAGTCCCCGGGGATTTCATCCCGGATGCCACTGTCCCCTGGTCTGCAGCCAGGCAGCGCTCCTCCCTGCTGGAGGCCGCTGAGGTGTTCGCACCCGTCCCCACTTCACAGCACGGTACCCCTGCTTTCCGGGTCCCCACCGAGCTGTGCTCGTCGGACTTTGTTTTCATTCGCCACGACGCCCACCGCGGCCCCCTGCGCCCCCCTTACGATGGCCCGTTCAAGGTCCTACAACACGGGGACAAGACCCTGGTGGTGGACGTTGGTGGTAGACACGAGACGGTCTCCATTGATAGGATCAAGTCTGCTCACGTGGACGTTTCCCGGCCTTTGGAACTGGCTCAGCCCCCAGGCCGTGGCCGCCCCCCCATGCCCCACCCCCCGCCCCCGGTCACGGTGCCTTCAGCTGCGCCGGCTGCCCCTGTCCCGGTTTCCCCTGCCCCGGCCCCGGCTGGCCCTGCCCCTGCCCCTGCCCCTGCCCCGGATGCCCCTGTGTCCCGCACCCGCCGGGGTCGGATCGTCGTCCCTCCCCGACACAGGGATTTTCACTATGGGTGAATTCTGGGGGGGCTTGTGTGGTGGGTTAACATAATTCACCCCCGGAACTATGGGTTGGGTAGTATTGTTTCCGCACGGAGGGTTAAGTGCGAGGTACTCAAGTTGTTACATGAGTGTTATAGTTACTGCTTGAAGCATGTGGTCGCAGCTTGTTTATGTTTGTTAATAAACGTTTAGCTGTGACATTTGATACGCCGCCTCCGACTCCCGTCTCTCGGCACTACAGTATTTAATATTGGAAACATGTCTGCTAGTAGGCCTACAAGTAACGTAGCTACTGTGACCATTCGCTAATCCATCTGAAAAAAGATTTTTGAAAACATTTAACCTGCGCTGTTTTACACACTGCCTCCGTTTCAGGACTGATGGAGAAAACGACATAATGAAGAATATTAAATGATATGGTGGGAGTAGATTTAGAGAGGCATAGTAGAGAGGCATTCCATGAGTGCTGATATACAGTAACATCACTGGGACTTTTAACTATATGTATCGTAGCAACCCTGTAATAATTACATTAACTATAGGTATCATTCCGAAATGACCGTTAATACAAAGTAGCTATCCTGCAGATGTTAGTGTTCAGGTTAGGCAACAGTCCAGTTGCGGAACTATTTGTTGTTGATGGAGCCAAAATAAAATGATTAAATAAATAAACAAATAGATCATAATCTGTTGTCGCTTATTACTTGCGGCCTCGTACCTACGACCGAATCACAGCCGTGCTGATATTCAGTATAACACACTCCCTCTCGTGTGATATTGCTTAAATAATCGTGAGTTTAGAATGTTCTATCTCCGTTTAGAATGATAAGGTTCTATCTCCGTTTAGAATGATAAGGTTCTATCTCCGTTTAGAATGAGAAGGTTCTATCTCCGTTTAGAATGATAAGGTTCTATCTCCGTTTAGAATGATAAGGTTCTATCTCCGTTTAGAATGATATGGTTCTATCTCCGTTTAGAATGATAAGGTTATATCTCCGTTTAGAATGATAGGGTTCTATCTCCGTTTAGAATAAGGTTCTATCTCCGTTTAGAATGATAAGGTTCTATCTCCGTTTAGAATGATAAGGTTCTATCTCCGTTTAGAATGATAAGGTTCTATCTCCGTTTAGAATAATAAGGTTCTATCTCCGTTTAGAATGAGAAGGTTCTATCTCCGTTTAGAATGATAAGGTTCTATCTCCGTTTAGAATGATAAGGTTCTATCTCCGTTTAGAATGATATCTCCGTTTAGAATGATAAGGTTCTATCTCCGTTTAGAATGATAAGGATCTCCGTTTAGAATGAGAAGGTTCTATCTCCGTTTAGAATGATAAGGTTCTATCTCCGTTTAGAAGGATAAGGTTCTATCTCCGTTTAGAATGATAAGGTTCTATCTCCGTTTAGGGTAGTTCAGAGATATTGAGCGTCAAAGTTTTTACACTCCATTATGTTTTATGAGATGGAACCTTTGTATTTTATTACTAACTCAAAAATGTCAACATTTTAAAAATAACACCACACAGGCATTAATAAACACCTAATGGATCAGATTATGTAAAAAAATCAATTTTGACAAAAACTTCTAACGTCACATAACGTCAGAGTCACGTGGTGCTCTCCAACAGGATGTGACTGCAGACAGCTGTAGCAGCGTTGCCATAGAGACGCTCGTACACAAACGCTTCACGACAGAGGAAGCAACTTTGGAGGTAGGTCGCTGCTTTAACAAGCCTGTTTACTCGTCAAAAGTCAAATGCAACCCCTACCACGAAGCTGACATAGTGGTTATATATATATATATGTGTGTTATCAGCTGTCTAGCAAGTTAGACCTTTATTATTAACATGTTTACACCCACCCGGTGGCTAATGATCATTGACCCTAAACTGTCTTTATTGCTGCTAATTAGGCTAAACGTAGCTATCGCCAGCCACAATGTGTGATTCCTAAGTTAAGTGGCCTAGCACCAGCAATCTATCTATATCAACCTCAATACACTTTGTAGGGTGTCCACTGTCCACCCACTCTGCCCAGAGACTGGTGATGAAATGTCATTTCCTAATGTCTTAAAAATGCATTTAGATTCCCTGACACTCCACACTTTGTCATTGTACTTTGTTACATTATAATTTAGTTGCCACTTAAATGCATGAGTAAAATGTGTCCCTGCGATATTCTGTTAGGGTTTATTCTCGGTTAAATGTTATTATAGGTCATATGTGGACCTGGGCTTTGTGAAAGAGCAGCTTTGATGCTATTACTGTGGATGTTTACTACAGAAGAAGCCATTCCAAGACACAAGAGGAGAAACTGAATTCTGTGAAGAGGAGCCATGAATTTGAATGACTTTGTTGTGATTCCCAACAAGCCCAAGTCAGTGAAGCTCAATGCCAGGTATGATTAGTTTCTTTAAGGCCAACATTCTCAACTGTAAGGTGATAGTGACAATTCAATTAATTTCCATCTTGCTATGCCAGTGGCAACACACCAACAGTGTCTGCAGGCTTTTGTCCCAGGACAGCAGCATATAGTGAACAAACAGATATCTGATATCAAACAGATATAACACAAAGATCACTAGATAGCACCTCTTGTACATTAGCCTGCCTCTGAAGCCGCAACCTGTGCTCCATTTATTTATCCAAAATATATTGCCAAGCTTCTGCTTGTGTTCACGTACATGCACTGTTTGTACAGAATGTGCATTAGCCTAATTGCAGCCAGGTCTAAGATACACATACTACTACTACTACTACTACTACTACTACTACTACTACTACTACTACTACTACTACTACTACTACTACTACTACTACTACTACTACTACTACTCCTACTCCTCCTCCTCCTCCTCCTCCTCCTCCTCCTCCTAAAGACCTCTTCATCCCCACTACCCCCTGTACAGTCAAAATAACAACAAAAATAAGAGTAAACGTCTTCTAGCATTGTGACTGCCAATGGCCCCTGTTCCTAAGATAGATTGTTTTTTCTTATAGGCTAACTGATGTACCGATGATTCACTTACTTTAGACAAATGTACTTGTAGTAAGTCACATTTGATAAAGGCGTCTGCCTAAAGGCATCCTGTCTAAATGTCAAAAAAGTTAAATGTAAATGTAGCTTTCATTTGATGCATTTCTCTGATGCAATTTCATATTTTGGTCCTTTTACTCAGAACTGCACATTTGTGACACATTATAATGCTTAGGTCCTCATGTCAGGATCTGATGTATTTTCTTTCGAAAAATGTAAACACATTTCCGTGTTGTTGAAAATCAATGACACAGTCAACTAACACAGCTTGTTTTGTGAGCCTGCTAACAATGTAAAGTAGTGTTATAGTTAACTAGGTAGCAGTGGGGATTACTCACCAAATCCATTGCATTTAATTATTTTGGCTTGACTAGCGAGTTTGTGTTGTGATTCTCAACAATGTTGAAACGTAGCTCCGTGTAGCCTAAATAAAAGTTCGAACATTTTGATTGGTTGCCGACATGCGGACCAAATGATCAGACTGTGTCCCATATGCTTTATGTAGGCTAGGTTGTTTCAAACTATCTTTTCCTTGTCCTTCTCCTTGTGTCACCCTACTCCTTATCTCTACTCATTATTGAAACAGAGTTTGTTCTCAATTACTCATTGATTCATGGTTAAATGTAGAGATTCTCTAAAATTGAGGTATTTAGGTTTTGCTGCCAGTCCATTTAGATTTGTTTCTGACACAGGCCTAGCTATTAAGTATGTTTTCTTGATGTAAGGGATCTACGGTCCCTTATTCCTGCATACTGTAGTTTCTCATTCACTAATATCTGTATGTACTATAATCTGTATTATACAGATGATGATATTATATCGCTAGGTGGTGCTCTGATTTGATTAATTATCGATTTTGTGTTGCCATAGGAATCAGTGAGACCTTCTGATACATATAATAGATAGATGTATGGAAGGTGGTGTTCTGACACAGATGTTGATTGATATGATTCATACTCATTGATTGCCTGTTTGTTCACAGGAACCTGCAAAAGCTGCGTATGGAAACAGTGACTCTGGGCCAGGAGAGCAAAGACATGGAGGACAGACTGCAACAACTCAGAGAGAGCATGAGTAGAGAGAAGGAAGAGAGAGAGTGAGTACCAGAGGGAGACATGGAGGGGAGAGACAAAATGGAGAGAGTGAGACAAGAGGGAGAAACTGAGGAAAAGAGAGAGGAGTTGCACACTGCACAGGCATATGTGTGTCTTTGTCTTGGCCACTGGGGAGGGCCTCATTATTTTATTTTTATTTTTATTTCACCTTTATTTAAGCAGATAGATCCATTGAGAACTAATTCTCATTTACAATGACGACCTGGCCAAGAGTCAAAACAGAAGGAAGTCTGTACAACACGTCATAACAACACAGTATATAGCCTACAATATAGAACATAAGTACAATAAACAACAAGTCAATTTTAAAAACATCCTAACATATACAACATCACAAAATACAATATACAACAGGGATCTATGTACTATGGACTAGGACTAAGTTATTTCAAAAGCAGGTGCAGTGATCAGAGACTATGGCCGTGTTCGTAAATTCGCTCTGAGAGTGCCGGAGTGTTCACGTGACTGCCTCTTGTCCAATCAAATTACTTGGTTCCATTATGAAGTTGAACCCAGTGTGTGCTCCGGCGAATTTACGAACGCGGCCAAAAACTTGTAATGAGTTTTTTAAAAAGGGTGTGGAGTTTTAGTGTCTTTTGCAACTCATTTCAGTCAGTAGGGGCAGCAAGCTGGAAAGAGTGATGAGTTTGCTGGAGCGTAGATTGCATTTGCTAGTGGAAATATTCAGTAGTGAGCGGAGGTATGTTTTTTTTTTTTGCCAATGATGGATTTATAAATGAACTGATACCAGTGGATCTGTCGCCTGGTGTGGAGTGATGGCCAGTTGACTATACAGGTCGCAGTGATGAGTGTTGAAAGGGGCACCGGCGACAAAGCGGATGGCAGTGTGATAGATGACCTCCAGTTTATTGAGAAGGTTTTCGGGGGCAATCCTATAAATTAGGTCACCATAGTCCAGAATGGGTAGAATTTACCCATTTTAACCAGGGGATGTTTTGCAGAGTGGGTGAAAGATGCTTTATTGCGGTACAGGAAACCAATTCTAGTTATGACTTTGGTGAGCAGGGTATCGATGTGGGTTCGAAAGGAGAGTGAACTGTCGAGCCAGATACTTCGATATTTGTATGTGTTGACAAATTCTAGTTCTGATCCATCCAGTGAGGTGATTTTCGGGGGACAGGTGGCTTGGGGTAGGGTCCGGTTGAAGACCATGCATTCCGTTTTTGGGGTATTTAGGAGAAGATGGAGGTTGGAGAAGGAATGTTGGATGCTGTTAAACCTGTGTTGCAGGGAAGTTAGGGCAGTGTTCAGAATGTTTACAGAATGGTGTCGTCACCATGAGTTGGCAGCAGTGTTGTATGTTATTTATGAAGATTTTGAATAGCGTTGGACCAAGAATGGAGCCCTGAGGGACACCCATGGACAGGGACAGTGGGTCAGACAGCAAGTCCTCACTTCTCACAGATTGTACATGGCCAGAGATGTAGCTGCTGAACCATGCCAAACATTCCTCCGCTGAGAATACTATGGGACTCCAGGTGGTGGGAGAGCTGATTGTTGACCAGTTTCTCCTCGAAGACTTTGGAGAGGCAAGGCAGGATGGATATGGGCCTATAACAGTTGAGGTCTAACTTGTCGCCTCCCTTGAATAGTGGGATGACAGCAGCAGATTTCCAGTCCTTGGCGAATTCAGACGTTTGCAGTGAGAGGTTGAGCAGACAGGTGATTGGGGCTGAGACAATGTGAGCTGCCAACTTCAGAAGAAGAAGAAAAGGTCCAGGCTGGAAGGAGAAGCGTGGGGTGCTTGGGGGGCCACCAGTGCTTGGGAAGCAATGCTGACAGTGGAAGTGGGCGTGGCATCTGCAAAAGCATAACCAGCCCTAACAAAGTGCTTGTCAAAACAGTTCACCATGGAGGCTTTATCTGAGGTGAAAATGTTCTCAGTTTTAATTGCAGTAGGTAGTTTTAATCTGATCTTCCAGATCAGTTTGGGGTCAGAGCCACAATAATTGTTGTTTATAATAATTTGCTTTTGTTCTCCTGACTAAATGGGTGCAATTATTCCTTACTTCCCTGAAGGATACCCAGTCGGAGGTATTCTTGGAGGCCTTTGCTTTATGCCAGAGCAGATGTTTTTGCCGGATCAGCTCAGAGAGTTCAGTGCTAAACCAAGGGCTATAGTGTGTTTTTGTTCACATTTTTTATAAAAGGAGCATGTCTGTTCAAGATGGTGGAAAAGGTAAGGGACCAAGCATTCTCAACAGTGGGGGTAAGATCCATTCTGGACCATTCTGCAAGTACCAGGCCATGAGAAGGCCTGCTCATTAACGTTTTTAAGCAGCTGTTTATAAATGATCAGCGGTGGCCGTTTGCCAGTGGTCCCTTTGCGTACACAAACAATGCAACAATGGTCACTAAGGTCTTGGCAAAACTGCAGGGGTATACTAGGCTAGCATATTGGTGAGAATGACATCAATGAGTGTGCCGTTTTCCATAGACTTGGTATTAAATCCGGTAGGAGCCTGTACAATCTGGGAGAGATTTAAAGCATCCAGCTGGAGTTGGACAGAATGGGGAGGATTACGTTTTAAGCATGTCCCAGTTTAGGTCACCTAACAGCACAAACTTAGAGGAAGTGTGAGTGGCAATTAGTTCACTGAGAGCAGTCATGCTGGGAGCAGGCAGGAGCAGAAGGTGGTCTAGAACAGCCAGCAACAGTGAGAGAGACATTTTCTTGAGATTTTAACCTTTAAAAGCAACAACTCAAACTGTATGGACACAAATTTAGATAAAACGACAGAGCACTCCAAGCTGTCCTTACAGTAAATAGCACCACCACCCCCCCCCCCTCTATCCTGACGGAAAATGTTATAGACAGGGATAGACACAGCGGATGTAGTGGCAGATTTCTTAAGCCAGGACTCGGAGATGACTAAAACATCAGGATTTGATGTATGCATTATGCTTTCAGCTCATCAAGTTTGGGGAGAAGGCTTCAGATATTGAAATGCATTAAACCAAGTACCGTAGGCTATTTTGTGGTTACAGAAACCATCAAAAGTTAACGTTTCAGCATCAGAGAAGTGAGAAAAGGAGACATACTCATTACCAGGGGAAACACCAAGGCCAGGGTTTAAATGCACATTACCAGAAATCATCAACAGTAATATAGTAAAACCGCAACTCCTAAATACTACATCAATATGAGAGGGCAAGAGGGGTCGAAGAGTGGGTAATGTGGGCGTTTGTTCTCCTATAGCGAGGGTTAGATTGAGAGTGTAGGGGTGTGTCCACTCTCCAATCACACTGGTGTTCATGAAGAGAACTACAGAGTCTGTGTTCCGCCTGTCTAAGGCTCATTAATCAAAAGCAGAGAGTTCTCATTGCCCTACTAGACTGGGGAGCTGTGCCTATTCAAAGTCTAGGCCAAGGCCTACTGTATGTCATGTACTACCCCCTGCCCCACACTCGGATTTCGCTGGTCATCACTTTGGATGAGATACACTATGTGCTTTTTTGGGTGCTGTATTCAGCAGAGGTGACTTTAGCAAGGTCAGTGGATATGCCACAGTTCTCGCACTCCTCCCCATGGCCATGATAGACTGTTCATCCCACGCTACTAACAATTATAGGGTTACCTAGAAATATACATAAATACTCACAAGCTTTACTCACACGCACACTCGCACACACACAAACACACACATACACACACACTAACTTATCCCTGTACTCTGTGATGGTGCTATGCTACTGAGTCAGACGTTATTAGTTAGACATGATGGAGTGGAGGTGGACATGCTGATTAAACTCTACAGTCTGGAGGGGCCAGCCAACGTCTCTTACATTCAATCCATTGTAGAACTGTGTGTGTGTGTTTGAAGGAACTTTCTTGGTGCAAGGTAATGGCTGTGTATGTGTGTGTGTGTGTGTGTGTGTGTGTGTGTGTGTGTGTGTGCACGCGTGTGCATCAACATGTCAGCCTGTGCCAAGGGGTATGTCCCTTATGTCTCCTAGAGACAGGAATGTTGCCAAGGTGGTGTCGCAAAGGTGATTACCTGACGTCCCACCTTAGTGTCAGCATTCCAGCAACGGGGGTGTCAGCAACGCTTGGCTTCAAAGACACACACTCACACACACACACACACACACACACACACACACACACACACACACATCCCACACCATAACAGGCTGCCAGCACAATCATAAAACAAATACCCTTCACACACAGACAAACATCACAATAAAATGAATTATTCATCTTGAGAGAAGGCATGAATAACTCGCATGTCGAAATAACTGATGTCTCTCTGTGAATGACGAGACTATGTGCACCTGTGTGTGTGTGTGTTTGTGTGTTTTTGCATGTGCGTTTGTGTGTGTGCGTGCGTGGGTGTGCGTTTGTGTGTTTGTGTGTGTGTGTGTGTGTGTCAGGCACGTCGCTAGTGGGGAACATTCTTGGTGCAATCCCCCCCATCACGAATCGCGTGCCCCCCCAGACTCCCCAGGTACACATCCTTTTATGCCCTTGCACCCTCCATATGACAAAACTCATTTTCGAATAACATTTTAAAAATATGTGTGTTTTGCAATCGTACTTACATTTGAAATTATGATTTATTTTGGTGCATGTGTCATTTAATAAAATCAAACGTTAAACCGTCAAATTTGGCAAGTCGCGATATTAACGATGAGATGATGTCCCGCGCGGCGCGAGGCTCACAGAGACGAGACAGGAGGAAGCTAGCTCGTAGTAGAGAAGATAACTGAGTGATAGTAACAGTAAGACAAAATGGACACAAAGGGGTTGAAATCTAAAGGCCAATGCACACGGCGTGCGATTTTGTCGCACGACAACATTCGATTCTCAATTCACACCACCGAAGTGTGTGGGTGTGAATGGAGAATCGAATGTTGTCGTGCGACAATATCACATCGCACGCCGTGTGCATTGCGATGCGATATTGTCGCACGACAACATTCGATTCTCCATTCAAACTGCTGGGCTCCTGCGCCCAGCGGCCTCAGGATCGGTCGGGACTGTGACTGTAGTCAAGCCGCCTCCAGATGACACGTTTTTGGAACCCCACTTGCTCCAGCACATCATGACATTTAACAAAGTCAACCGTCAGTGAAACGGAGTGTGTGGTTGCAAAGGTGTTTATTCGACACACGAACAGAAAAGCAACCGAACGAGAGATGGACGACACGAAAAATCCTCTCGACGTACCACAAAACGCTGGAAGCGAAGTGTAGTGACCGCTATGAGACTTGGGCCCAATCCCGATTCTCTTTTTTACCACTTCGGCTCGTTTTGGAGTCACTCGTTTTGGAGTCACTCGTTTTGGAGTCACTCGTTTTGGAGCCAGAGCCGTAGTGGTTCCCCGGGGGAAAAGGGACAACCTTTCATGGGACAACCCTAATACGTCATCCGTAGTGTAATGAATGGGTTAATTCATAGTCAGGACAGCGCATGCGCCTTAGAGCGAGTTCATGATATACCACTAGGTGACTGACAGGTGTCGAGAGAACCGAAGTAAACTGGTTATACCTTTGTTGAACCCAGACTCAAGTGTCTTATTATTTTATGTCCAAGTGACATTACACGTAGTATCGTAGAAAAGCATTGACGCTCGCGATTCATTCACAACTTGAATGAACTTGAACGCTATCAATCGATCAAACAAGTCATCAAATAAAAAAGAATAATGCTTCATTATCATGGGGGAGAGAAGTTCTACCCGGGATTTGTGTTGTATCGACACCATTCAAATGGTTTCAGATTCCCTGTCCTCTCCCCTATCCGGACACATTTGAATTGTTATCCTAACCCACGGTAAACCACAGCTATTAACCCGCAAAGGGTGCCTCCGGGCACCGTGTTTGTCCGTGAATAACACCGGCTATGAAGGTGGTACAAACACAATACTACTTTGCTAACTTCACCATCGGTATACGGTCATTTTGAGCCATCAACCAACCCGCTGGCACCCCGGGAAGTTATGTTTCGAACCCCGAGAGCATGCATAAATGTCTATCCGGAAAGAGTACATTCTCCTCGGCCGCGGCACGCGCCTCTCCTCGGTAACGCGGAGGAACGAAAAGCTTACAGCAGGCGGTCCCTCATCCAGGTACTAACACAACCCTGCTTGATTTAGGACAACAGTGCAACAACTTCGAGGCTGAACTTTAGTTACATTTACGGCGTCATATGCCATCAAAGAGAAACATGGAAAAATGCATGACAGATTTAATTTTATGACGTTACGAAATCCGATGTGACAGGAACGCTGGAGAAACAGCCGCTGTCCACTGCATTAGTTAACTACATAATAGTACATAATAACAACTGCTCGGATTAGATTGCCGGTTGTTTTGGTATAATAACAACTATAGCGTCATATACCACCAAGGGGGGGGGAATTTGCGCCTATCATGCTGTCAAACACCACAGGTAATAATTTATTTCTAAATAAACATGATTGTACATCTCTGAAATGGAAATTGCGCTGTGCTTGACACTTCCAGCCTGTGACAAACACGCAGATATGAGTGCTCCGGTCTTTCCTGCTGGCTCCGGTGTCCTGAGCGCGCTGGACTGTGAAACTTTCTATGTTAACCATTTTGTTATGCTTGTTATAAAGAAAAGGTCTATAATGCATTGAAATGACATTAGTAGCCTACATCAGACATTAGACATTAGACATCAGACATGGAAATATGTCAATGCGCGGCTGTCATGCACAAATCAGCTTGTAACGTTAGACACACAGCTCATCGGCATAATAACGTTTTGTTGTTGTTGTGCTTGTTATAAAGAAAAGGTCTATAATGCATTTAAATGAATGATACAACCCATTAATAATATTACATAATAACAACTGCTCGGATTAGATTGCGGGTGGAAATAGGTCAAAATGCGCATCATGTACAAGTCAGACGAACGTTTGATAGATAACTTTACATATGTGTACCATCATCCGCTGTCAAACGCCACAGGTAATAATTGATTTATGATTGTACATTTCTGAAATGCTCGACTGTCATGCAGCGTTGCGTTACTGTAACGTTAGACACAGCACCGACATAAAAGCGATATTTTGGTTATGCTTGTTATAAATAAAAGGTCTATAATGCATTGTAATGACATTGAACTAAGATAATACGATGGTTATCATAATTTTTCAAGTCTTTAATTACAAGTAATTCCAGAAAAAGTAAATGACATTTCAGACTCGCTTCCGTATTACGAGAGCGAAAAGAACATTTCTGTAGATGTTTCGCAATGCATGCCGGAAGGGAGTCTCATGGCTCCGAATCGAACGAGGGTCAAGATTTTCTCCGAACGGAGCCAACCCTAACCCTAACCCTATCCCTAACCCTAAATGAGTAATGAATTGGGACGCCACTACGGCTACACGTGAACGCGCAAAACGGAGATTAGGGGTGAAAACGAAGCCAGAGTGGTGAATTGGGATTCACCCTACGACTAACAGTTGGTGCGTCCACTAACCATGTGTGAAAACTCATTCTCAGTATTGAGGTCATGTCTTCACTGACCACCGACGGTCCATGCGCCATGTACGCAAGGCAACTGGTGCAGCTGGCCTTCGAGAGAGATCTCACACACAAATGCCTGAATGAATGGAAGGAGAAAGTCCTCAGGAGATTCCACACCGAGACACGTCGCCTGCAGTTCTTTTGGTGGCGAGTACAGCGGTTTAACACTAGCCGTGCATTTTTACCTATTATAAGAGCCGCCTCGGGGGTCAAATGACCCCCTATTTACAATGCTAACCTGCTATTTACACACAACGACCACTAGTTGGCCGCTTATAAATTAGCCTGCTTCCTACACAGAAAAACTGCAAAATAGCTTTAACTAGCTTTTCCTGATGTGATTTTGAAAATATAAGGATTCTGGGTGGTAGAACGCACATATCTAGGAAAAGTCATGAAAGGAGGGTCATGAAATTTTATCCAGTATAAAGATATTAAAAATATTCTCACAGCCCCTCCATGGCTGTTCTAGTGTTAAAAACTCAGCTCTATTGTAGTTATGTTGTAGTAGTTAAATGTTGTGTTTGGTGCTCTGCATATCCCATATCTAGTGCATAACCTTACCTCTGTGTAATTGATTGCTTTAAATGCGGACTTTGTGGTAGGCTATCTCTAGGTTGGTCATATTTGCTGTTGATAGTTTGATGTGATGATCGCAGGTCATAGCCTACTACTGTATTTATATCCGTTTAGTCATTATATCTCTGGCATATTCATTTTTTAATGTCAATTCTTGACAACACCTTGTAAGTGGCTCTGAATTGGTGCCAATTGTCTAATCAGTGAATGTCTGCTCTCGTTGGTTGGGGAGGTGTAGTTGCCTGTCAAATGATAGCCTACTTCGGACTCGGAATAAGAGGATGAGGAGGACAGCATGAATAAATAAATCAATATTATCTATTATTAACTATTTTTCGCCTTTTTCTCCCTCCCCCTCCCCCTCTATGTCAGGAGGTCTGGTGGCATTCGTTGGAGGTCTGGCCAGGCTGGGTCTCTGACCAAGCCCAACGCAAAGAGGAACAAGGACAATGGACTTCAGAAGGCAAGCAACCCCCCCTCCACCTCCCTCCCTCCCTCACCAGTACCGGCACCGTTCTGTTAGTTCTGTTGGTGTTTGAGCAGTACTCACTGGGTTGAGGCTCAGGACTGAAACAAGGTCAGGGCATCCATACAGAGAACATCTAACATAGTTGTGTGTAACGTAGTGTTCCTGTCCCCTGACAGCTGTCAGCAGGCAAGGTGAAGATACGAGTTCTCACAGATGAACCTCAGCCTTGTGAGGCTCGTCCAGGGGTGGAGCCAGCTCCTGCGCCTCCTCTCTCAGGCGGTCAGTCGTCCAGCAGGAAGCCTAGACTGAGGGGCAAGGTGTGTGGCCAGTGCGAGGCGAAGACTGCAGGATTGGTCAGTACACACACACACACACACACACACACACACACACACACACACACACACAACAATAATACCCATCTCCTGTTCTATTGCTTCCATTTCCTAGTCCTCTCTCTCTCTCTCCCTCTCTCTCTCTCTTTCTCTCGCTCTCTCTGCAACATTTCAGAGGAAGTTTTTGATGCAGTTCTGTCGCAAGTGTGCAAGAAATCTGCTTTGTTTGAGAAAACTAAAGAGACATTTTGCTTGCTTGCCAATAGGTTATGGCAAAAGCTTAACACTCGAACAGCCGTGCCTTTCTTACCTACTAATGGAAGTCTATGAGAACATTGCATCAACAAAGCACACGGCGTGCGAGTTTTGTCGCACTGTCAAACTCGCACGCCGTGTGCTTTGTCCCATTCAAAATGAATGGAATCGAATTTTCGCCGTGCGATTAAAATCGGGGCCGTGTGTGTTGGGATGCGATGTTCTCATAGACTTCCATTCAAACTTCAAAATGGAATGTTGCCGTGCAACAGAAATCGCACGCTGTGTGCATTGGGCTTTATACTAGCTTATCCTGATGTGATTTTGAAAATGTGAGGATACTGGGTGGTAGAACGCACATATCTAGGAAAAGTCATGAAAGGAGGGTCCTGAAATTGCAAAAGTGCAAAGATATAAAACAAAAAATACTCACAGGGTCAAATGACCCCACCCATGGCTGTTCTAGTGTTAATCTACTAGGCATGGTCAACGCTGTGCTCCGTGTTGAGACCACCACCCTCAATGGCCATACTGTTATGCCTTTTGCTGTCGATCATAGAAGTAAGTAGCCTTGAGAAGCGATGGTTCTCCAGCCTGACGGCCCTTAGGGGGCAGGAGCCTATCTCCTGTTTCCGTAGCGTGAGGTGGCTTGATATACAAGTACGCCCCCTGGACATGATGCTGGTATGTCGCAGGGTCTTACCCCCTCAATCCAACCCTTAATGCTGAGTGCCAAGCAGGGAGGCATCGGGTACCATTTTTATAGTCTTTGGTATGACTCAGCCGGGGATCGAACTTACGACCTCCCAATCTCAGGGCTGACGCTTTAACCGCAAGGCCACTGAGCTGGTCAAATCATACAGGATCAAGTGAAGATGTTGCAAGATAAAGGGATACTAGCTGCGATCGCTGATAGAGACAAATGTGTGCATGTGTGTGTGTGTGTGTGTGTGTGTTTGTGCATAAGTGTGCATGTGTGTGTGTGTGTGTGTGAGCTTCTCATCTCATTCATGCAGCCAAAAGTGCTTAGAATGGGAATAACGCTTGGATGCAACTGATATCCCAACACCCCCTGAGTGAGAGAGAGAGATAGAGAGAGGCGACAAGAGGGAGGGTTATGGTCGAGGGTGAACGAGTGCCTACATTTTTTCTTTTTAATTGTGGCACAGCTTATTTTAAGCCTAGTGCAATGTAACGGTTAGTGTAATGCTGTCATTTGCTAGTGCGTTTTTTGGATGATAGTCTTGAATGGAGCAAAGTTGATGGCCCCAGTACCTTATAATGAGACCCATAATGACAGTGCTTATGGCTGTCTGTGACACACGCACACACACACACACGCACACACACGCACACAGTTCGGATGGTCCTGGTGCTCTATAATGATCACCATAATGGCAATGGTTATGGCTGTCTGTGTCATTCCACTTGGAGATGCGCTTAAACTAACGCACACACGCACACACACATACACACACACACACACACACACACACACACGCACACACACGCACGCACACACACACACACACACACTGATACACTGAACCTTGTCTAGAACCACAGTCCTACCCTGGTATGGCTCTGCATGGTGTCTCTTTGTGGGGAATTAAGATAGAGAGAGACATCCACAGTCCCTTTCACTACAACAGGCCTGACAGGGCAAGGGATGGATGTAGCAGCCTGAATTTGATGTGTCACCCCTGGGGAGGCTGTGTCATTTATCCCGGGGAAATTTGGCCTTCTTTATTGGACCATTATAGGGCTGTGTGGACATGAGCAGCTGCAGGCTCAGACAAATGTGTCTATGTATGTGTGTGTGTTTGAGAGAGAGAGAGAGAGAGAGAGAGAGAGAGAGAGAGAGAGAGAGAGAGAGAGAGAGAGAGAGAGAGAGAGAGAGAGAGAGAGAGAGAGAGACAGAGGAGTGGGGTGGAGGAGATAAGGGGGAATGTATATCAAAATGCTCCAATAGTGGTCGAAAAGGAACAACATGGTGTATGAGTGTGTGTATGTGAGAGAGAGAGAGAGAGAGAGAGAGAGAGAGAGAGAGAGAGAGAGAGAGAGAGAGTGAGAGAAAGAGGAGTGGGGCGCGGGAGGTAGGGAAGGAAGGGGTATGCATTGAGAGGGTAGGGAAGGGAGATGGGGGAGGATAGGGGAATTTTCTTTGAGGCTAGGTACACTCAGTGAAAGATCGGTGTGTGACTGCGTGTGTGTGTGTGTGTGAGCATGTGTGCTGGTGGGTGAGACGGAGCCGGGGGAGAACTGTACCCTGTCTCACAGAGGGACGCGAAGAGAGAAAGAGAAAGAAAGAGGTAGAAAAAGAAAAGGGAGATAGCAAGATTGCAGGAATTGTTAAGTGCAGTGGAGCTGTCCATCATGTGACTAGTGCTGGTCCAGTCTCTCAGGTATGGGTTCGTAAAGCGAAAGGCAGGAGAGTGAGTTGGGGGATTCCGGTAGGACTGGTCTTTGTGCTTGAACACACTGGGTAGTGTGTTGCCCTACGGTTGTCCTTGCCACTGTGACCTCTGCTTGCCTCTGGCTTGGGTTGCTGTTCTGTTATCATGTTGTGTTGTTTTAGCATTGTGTTGATTGCCTTTAATAGGGAAACAGTGTGATTGCATTCTGGAGTTAGTGGAGTGTTGAGTGTAGCCTGTCAGGCTAATGGTGTCCTGCCAATATGAAAAGCCACAGCCATTCAACCTTCCCTACTCCTGTCTGCTCTGTCCATCCTGTCTGCTTTGACATCTCTGCTGCTGACTGATGTGCTTTTCTTTTATGGATAATAAAATAATGATCTCTCTTAAGACGGCCCCCCCCGTCTTACACACACACACACACACACACACACACACTGCACACCATGCAGTCAGTCATTTTAATATGTATCCTGCCGCTCCAAGTTTGTTTGGCAAGGTTGAGGTTAGAGAGGGAAAGAAATGTGGGTGCAGATTGTAATCTCTAGTAAACACTAGACTGTCTGGATAATTACACACACACTGACACAGTGCTATTGCCTTGTTATTTATAGATGTATTTGTTTTCTGTTTTAGATGTGTTCTGAATGCAGAGAGGACTACTGCGTAGGCTGCTTTGCCAGATTTCACCAGAAGGGGGCACTAAAGCTCCACAGAATGATTCCTATTCAGGTGAGAGATCGTACACGTCCACATTTTCCCATACACACTGTCTCCATATGCCTCTTGCTCAATCTCTCCCTGACTTATTCATACACTCTCTCTTTTGCGTTCTCCATCTCTGTTCTTTTGTACTCTTGTGTATGGTACACACATACACGCTGATTTCTGTTTTATTCCATGTCCACGTGTTTTTTCTTGCTGTTTGTTTAGTTCTGTTTTTTTTCTTTCTGCCTGGTAACAAAATGGACGCTCTCCATTAACAAAATGACCCGTGCTTGATCGCATACTGCTTACACTGATTACACACACCTGCATCCTCAGGACCCACCTGCCATTAGGAGGGAAAAATACACATTCTTACACACACTGCAGAATGCACACACTCAAAATCAGTCACGCGCTTGCTCAGTTGCATGGCTCTTTAAGAGTTAGTTAGTCGAGGAGCCAGTGGAGCGTGGCATTGTGTTGATGGAAGCCCTCACTAGCTGCTCCCTTCCTCCATTGCTCCATTCAATGCTAAGATGGTATAGTGTGTGTATCGTGTATCCATGCATACATTGTGTGTGTGTGTGTGTGTGTGTGTGTGTGTGTGTGTGTGTGTGTGTGTGTGTGTGTGTGTGTTGGAAAGACCCCTGTGGTTCCATCCAAATCAGTCTAGATGCTAGAGGTGCTTGATGCTAGAGGTGCTTAGCGTTTTCCATTATTTCTGTCCTCTGGGGCTAGGCTAATGATTGTGCTAACCTAGCGTAGCAGAGTTACGTTAAACATTAAAGTATTAGATAGAGGTTGTGCTATGTTATTCTGCTTTGTCCACAGGTCCTACATTTCAAAATGTGCTTCTGTACTGCTCCACGTGTGTGTCAATGAGGACACTGTGTACTGTATCTGAGTGTGTTTATGACGTCTGTCGATGTGTGCGTGAGGACAGCGTACATCTGTGAGTCTGGAGTGAACTTTAGCCTCAGGGTGGTTGGTGTCCTTATTCAGCAGCCAAGAGATACTCATTAGGAAAAGTGCATGGCTGCAGTTGCATCGAACACTGCTTGTGTAGGCTGAATGTGCTGAAATATATAGCGTGTTTTGATGCTCTGATGGAGGCGTAACCACCGAAATGAGTCAGCCTGCCTGGCTGAAAATAAAAAGAAGGTGAAAACGTCTTGCTGTGCTTTTTCCCACCCAAACATTTTGGAATGCCGCTGTTTCACGTTGTTCTATGAACTCGGGATTTCACTTGAAGTCATTCAAAGCACCGCACCACAAAGCACCACACCGGTTACCCACTTAAAAGTTCATGCATGTGTTTATATTTAGCTTGTTTCCCTCTCTTTTTAGGGTTATAAAAACCCTCTCTACTTTTTTGTTTTCCTGCACTTTTTTCTCTCCACATCCCTGCTGTGCTGAGTTTGAGTCTGTCTGTCGGTGTGTCTGTCTGTGTCTGTGTGTAGTTTTTGCCCACTGTGCAGTAAAAAAACAGCACTGGTGCAATGCAGAGCTAGTGCTCCATCTGATGTGTTGTGTTGACCAACCATTCTCTACCACTGCATATCTGGGCTATCTCTCTTACACTAGGCCTGTTCAGGACACAAGAGGAAGAAGAGCAAGGCAAAAACAGACAAATAAGAAGCGAACATTTGGAGAGCTACTATATATGAGGAATGGAAATAGAGCTTGACAGGGTGATTATCAAATGGGCAAAGTTGCACAGGAGTAGGATGTGGCACTATGGCGGGGGAAAAAAGGCATTTCAATTGCTTTGTCATCAGACAAAGACGCTACCCAGAAAATATAGAAATGTAATGATAGGACGTGTTACAGTTTTGTACATGCTTAAGATGATTATCAAGTGATCAGAAAAGGTGGATTTGACTATTCTGGATTTAGCCTTCGGGATTAGGACCAGAGGGATTGGGAACCATTTTTGTTGCATTCCATTGCTCACTGTTTCTAGCAACTGCTTGATTATGATTTTGCCCTCTATGGCGTTATGTTAAAATTAATAAAATGTGCTTTTGGTTTTGAGACGGCAATGGAGCACAAGAGGGATGGTTTGTACTCATGACTGGTGCACTCAGTAGATGGTGACGGTTCATCCTAAAAATAAAACAACATAATTAAAATGCTAAATCAACTCAAGGATATAGGAACAGTCCAAATCATATGCATAGCCCAGCTTCCTCCTCAGGAAATATAGTCGCTGCTGCACCTTTTTGAACAAGGAAGAGGTGTTGAGGGTCCAAGAGAGGTCCTCGGAGATGTGGACACCGAGAAACTTGAAGCTGGGAACACGCTCCACCTCCATCTCATTGATGTAGATAGGGGAGTGTACACAGCCCCCAGTTTTCCTGAAGTCCGCAATGATTTTGTTGGTCTTACTGGTGTTGAGGGCTAGGTTGTTGTCAGCGCAACACACCGCCAAATGCTGGACCTCCTCCCTGTAGGCCGACTTGTAGACAGTGACTTTGTTGGCACATGTCTTGATGTAATCCATAACGGAAGGGGTACACAGATTAAGGTCCGTATGGTGGTCCCGAGTGGCCTGAGCTTTGAGCAGGGGCCAGTCCTTGTGAAGCTGTGAAGCAGTGTAGAGCCAGCTTCCTCTGTCCAATTTTTAACTGTCCTCACTGTCGGTTTCACACGTGTGATGTGTGGTGTGTACTTGGGGAGTAGGAACAAAGAGCTGTGGTCAGATTGTTCTAGGGGAATGGCTTTGTAGCCCTCAGCTATGTTCGTATAAACATGGTCTAGTTGTGTCTCCTCTGGTGGGGCAGGAGACATGCTGGGGGATTGTTGGGAGTACAGTCCTCCGGTTACAGTGGTTGAAATCCCCCGCAATAATGAAAGCACCCTCTGGGTGTGCAGTGTGTTGGTTGTTAACGAGTTAGCGTTAGCGTATCTTTTCCTTGCGTTTGTTCAGAGTTTCACTCACCTCCAGTCCCCCCCACTTGTACACTTTCATGAGAGCCTATTTTTTTATGTTTATCTTTTAGCTCTTTGTTTCAAATCAGCAAACTTTTTTTATTTGTAGTTTTTGATAGATGTAGCATTTGTTGAGTTGGTGATCCTTTGCCAGATTTTCTCTTTCGATGAGGCATTCATTCTCCCACTTGAAAGGAAATCTAGCAAATGTGTGATTTCATTTGAAGTAAAGTTTTCTGACCTGTATTTTCACCCTTCCAAGTCGCAGTCCACTTAAAAATGATATGAGAGGTGCACAAGGTCTCTTTTTTCGCTCATCTTTCACACTAGTGCAGCATAGTAAGGTCTTTGAAAATAGCTTCTCAATACATGGGCGCAGTGTGGGTACAGGAAACATAGGTCAGCTTTTAAGTTTCGTTGAAAATCACCCTGTCGGTGTTTAGTGTGTGCATGTGTGCATGTATGCGTGCATGCTCGCACGCACACACACACACACACACACACACACACACACACACACACACACACACACACACACACACACACACACACACACACACACACACACACGTACAGAGTTAAAAAGGGAAGCTGTGTGTTTGGCAGGACATAGAGATTGGGGATTATACACACGCCGCTGACGCAGACATCTTCGCACCCCTAATCCTGTTTGATTTGCTTGAAAAAAATGAGAGAAAGACAGAAAAAGAATATTAATTTCATCAGCACACTGCTGACAGTGCTGGAGGTTTCATCAGTCCACAGTGTGCTTGTCAAAGCCTTTATATTTGTGGTTACATGGTCATGTGTTTGTACTGTATGTCAGTAAAAGTCACTCATACAAAAGGGCTCATACACACTGACAGTTTTGTTTTTGAAACATTAAGTCATTGAAGTTTTCGCTGCACTAACCTGTTGGTACTAACACAGAATGAGGTTATGGTTGTGAGAAAAAAACAAAACAAAGCAACCTTGTCAGAGAAGCATAAAGCAAACACGGAAGCATCATTTTGCTAGAGAGTTAGAACATCAGACATCTTCCCAGTGTATGTGACAATCATTTGCTGATTTGCAGAAACACGTTGAACCCTCTTTATTCTTTTTTTAACTTTATTCTGTTAGCAATTTTCTTGCAGCCTTGATGATACAAATGGAGTACCGCTCCTTGTACAGTACAGACAGTATTCACAGCATGTCTGAATGTTATCTAAACACTTTAAGAAGCTCTGAGGGCAACTCCTTGTGTCTGGGCATGTTTACCTACATTATGTGTAGAAATACCTTATAACACTAACCCTTATACTATAACGTTAAACATGTTTTTGTTTGGGTCAATCCCAGCACCAAACAAAGCACTCATTGGACCAGACTAATTACTGACCAGAGCCACACCAACATAAGCAACACTATGCAAAAACAACCAAGTTCAACTATACACAACAACTGCACAATATGATTAAATATAAGGTTAAACACTTTAAGAAAATCAATAGCCTACACTGGTAAGAATGCTTTGGCTTTTTGGATGAACTATAGTAGCCTACATCTATACACAAACTGAATGAATATCATACCATATGTTGTTATAGATATTTTTATATACACATGGAATCTAAAGAGCACCTTGAAGTTATCTGTCCTTCCCCCAGTGCATGGATTGTTTTTTTTAAATGAATACAAGAAGAATACCCCCCCCTCTCTCTCTCTCTCTCTCTCTCTCTTTCTCTGGTCTCCCCCTCTCCCTCTCAGTGTAGCGAATGCCTCAAGGACAGACCTCTGATGGGGATAGGTTAACCTCAGTGGTCACTGGTGATTAATAGAAAGAATAATGGATTCAGTCTGCTGGTACAGAGAGAATCAATCAGACTGTGTTTTTTAGGCATATTCATTGAGGACATACGGTACTATACTTTAGGCTACGGTACTATATTTTAGGCTATAGACTACTCACTTGAAAACAACAGTGTTGTAAGTTAGATATTTAGAGCTGTCAAAAGCCGCAAACTGACAGGGTTTTTCCAGCACATTCAGTTTGGACTCCGGCTACAATAGCTTTGTTGGGCTTCTGTACTTCAAACAACCCAGGCTACACTCAGCACTGGGCATGTTGTTTACTTCTCTCAAACAACAGCTGATACAAGAGGAAATCACAGACTGTTTTCAGAAGAATAGCCTATCTAGGTTTGGTTGGTTGGTTGGTTTAGGTCATGCACTCTAATTACTGCCCTCATTGTTTGCTGGCTATGAATCTTTACTGTTGGAGAGATACAGTGCGTAAGTAATGGGGCAGTGAAGGATTTCTCTTCATTTGGCACTATACTCTAAATGTTAGGATTTTAAATCAAACATGAGGTTGTGAGTAGAGATTCTCAGCTTTTTATTTTTTTATTTTTTTTTATTTTTTACAACACTCTTTATACATTGCCCCCCCTATTTCAGGGCACCAAAAGTAATGGGACAGATTCATATGATGTCCAAATTAAGCACTTGCGAGCAATCCTTCGCATGCGATAACCGTCTGTCACTCTTTGGCCCCCTAAGAGTACTCGAGCAGACCACTCCAAAATGTCTCCACACTTTCCTCTTGCGATCACTCTGGTATGTGAGACTATTCCATTCATCTCTCTACAATGCCCTTTCCCAGACATCTGTAGGTTTTTAAAGTACCGTACTTATTTTTAGCAAACTGTAATCTGACCATCCGTTAGGGATAATTAGTGGTTTGCCTCTGTAGTTCAGCTGGTGATGTATTCCGTGGATGGTCGTCTCTGACACGTTCACGTCTACCTCCTGGAGAGTGTTCCTGATGTGTGGGAACGTTTTTATTATTTTATTATAGTGAGCATTCTTCAGTCATCCACTGTCGTCTTCATTGGCCTGTCTGCCACTGCTGAGCTCCCCAGTGCTTTCTTTGTTTTTTTTTAATGATGTTACAAACTATTGATTTGAGTTAGTGAAAGGTTTTGGCTATGTTTCTCATTGATCTTCTCATCTGATATTTCAGCCTCATAATGGCTTCCTTGACTTTCCTTGACGTCTCTTTGGTCTCGTTGACTGACACATAGCAGACATCAAAGGCGAAGCCTAGGATCAGTTCGAGACATTGAGAGCTCTCTTATGCCGACACAAATGATGTGACAGAACACACCTGACTAACCAGAAGCACCTGTCAAGTCAATTTTCCAATACTTTTGGTGCAGCTGAAATAGGAGACTATGTATAAAAATGGTTGTAATTTCTAAATGGTGAAACCACTCTGAAAAAAGAAAACACAGAATTAAATGTGATCATCTCTAATCCAACCTCATAGTCATTGTTTGCTGTCAAATCTAAATTGTTGGAGTATAGGGCCAAATGATGAAAACATGCCTCACTGTCCTATTACATATACATAGGTGTTAACTGTGTTTCTGATTGTCTGATTGTTCAGCCTTATAATGGTTTCCTTGATTGCCATTGACACCTTTTTGGTACAAGGTGTCAACATGTTGACAGACACCAATCCAAAGGGAAATGCAAAGCCTAGAATCAATACTACACCTTGACAGCTGTCTTGTGCTGCACAAATGATGAGACAGAACACACAAGGCTTACCAGAAACACCTGTCAAGTCTCATTACTTCCGGTGCCCTGAAATCTATATATAGAGTATATAAAAAGTGTTGTCATTTCTAAATGGTGTCAATGGTGAAACTAATATGCACCCAATACCATCGAATAAAGATGGGATTTTCTATTTGAACCTCATAGGAATTGAGCCAAAAGACCAAAAAATGCTTCACTGTCCCATTACTGACGCAGGGCACTGTATGGTTCCTGCTACATACCCAGTTTGGTGACGATACCCTCTTAGGGCACTACTGTCACCGAGGTTGGCTAGCTACTGTTATTGTAGTAATGTGGGGCCGCCAATATGGTCGTCATTTGGACACAACCCAAGGCATGAGGAAAATCTATAGTTGCCATAATCAGTCACCATCATTTTGGGTGTAAATCTTACCTTGTACATTAGTCTGGCTCCGCAGCCTGAAATGACTTGAAACTCTGAAACCAAGAAGCCAAGGAGTCATGGCTGAGGAAGAAAAGGTCCAAATGTGGCTTCATGTCACAAAGAAAACTGACAGCATTGCTACTTAAAAATTATACGTAAAAATGCATATGTTCCTATGCGCAGAGAAGCAGAGAAGCGGGGAAAATGATTAGCGCAATCTGACATGAATAAGCATGAGTCAGCTGAAAACGAATTTTCATGCAACATGGAACAAATGAAATGTATATAATGAAATCAAGTTTCAAGTGTATTTGTCACATGCTAGAAAGTTTTTCATTCAAAACGAAAGTAAGCTACGAAAGTACATTTCGGCAGATATGTCTGTAATCTGAAAAATGTTCACAAGTTGATAATCATTATGAAAAATAATAATAATAAATATTGCAATATTTGACAGCGCTGTACATAGTGTCATTCCTGCTCAATACAGCTGAACATGCGGGAGAAAAAGGTAGCGAGAAAAAGGAGAGAATGAAAAAACAGAGTAAAGAAATGAAAGAAAAGAGAGAAAGAGTAGTATTACAATGAGAAATCATTCAGAATGTTATTGGTTTTAATATTTCACAATCGTGCCAACGACACGTCATTTCACGCAACGTTGATCGCGACATAAGCAAGATGGAAATGTATCTGCCATACCCTCAGTCTGTCTGTTCACTACCATACCCTCAGTCTGTCTGTTCACTACCATTGACATTGATTGTTGATGGAGGAGGTAAACAATCAAACCTGCCAGAAACACTCACACATTGTTTTTATTTGATATTGGAGAGCCTGCATGTGTACGGGTGCAAGCAGCATGACTAATGTGATCAGTCACTAATAAGGGTGGAGAATGTATTGTGGTTTATTTACTACTGATCAGCACTTGAGGTTACATTCAGTGCATATGTTACGGTACATGTGGGAAAACTAGGATTAGGGTTAGGTGCTAGGGTGCTACGGTTAGGGTTAGACGTAGGGTTAGGGTTAGGGTTAGG